>NC_139025.1:115701882-115852092 GCF_964662115.1 Mustela nivalis
TTGCTAATAAAAAAGAAATCAGTGCTTCTACATGGAGAAAATACCATAAAGTTAAAAAAAAATGATGAAATTTCATTTCAAGACAAAGTGTTAATTTCTGGGATATATGAAGAATATCTATAATTAATAAAACTGTAACTCAATTAAAAATAGACAAAGAACATAAAGAGAAGTATCCACAGAGTATTTATATCTGCAGAAATAGAAATGGTTTATGTATATAACTTGGACAAAAATGATCATATATATATCTGCTTGTATGTGCATCGAGTATATCAAGAGGCTTTATAAGAACTTGGTTTCAGTGTTTGCGACAGGGAGGGAAACTGGATGGCTGAAGGACAGAGATGGGAAGAGGAATTACTCCTTACCTTCAAATCTTTATCTTTTGGTATTTTTCTATTACGTATTAAATAGATACCATATATGGATAAACACACATGTGTAATTTTTTTGTTAAAAGCCTAAAAAGAATCTTTAAAGCACAAAATGACAATATTTTTATTGTAACAAAGAGCTCGCACATGTTAACAAAAACAAGACTGTTATCAAATTAATTAAGCAAACATACATTAGCAAACAGTTCACAAAAAAGGAAAACAGAATGAATAAATAAACATGTAGAAATATGTTCAACCTCAGTAATAATCAGAATGGAACTTAGTTATAACCTCTCAGTAAGTCATTCCCAAGCCCCTAAAATTAAGGTGAGCACCATTTCTGTGTGTTTCTGGCACTTGGCCTCATGGTTCTTATCCATGAAATTACTAGGTGATGGATGTGTTGATGATGTTTTCTGTCTCTACTTCTGCAAGCTCTTTGAGGTTAGAGATTGTGTTTTTTGTCATTTCCCCTTGAGTATGCCAGTGTCTAGCACAGAGGACTATTTCTTGAATGAATTAATGAACTGAGTAAATAGCTAGTAATCAGAGATAAAGATACTGAAACAATGCTTACATTTCTTTAATAAGGAAAAATTAAATTTTAATATACAGTGTGTTATTAAGAAGATGAAACTAGGGGCGCCTGGGTGGCTCAGTGGGTTAAAGCCTCTGCCTTTGGCCCGGGTCGTGATCTCAGGGTCCTGGGATCGAGCCCCACATTGGGCTCTCTGCTCAGCAGGGACCCTGCTTCCTCCTCTGTCTCTGCCTGCCTCTCTGGCTACTTGCGATCTCTGTCTGTCAAATAAATAAATAAAATCTTTAAAACAAACAAACAAAAAAGAAGATGAAACTATTATGCTCCTTATACTCCTGGTGACATAGCACATTGTTTTTCTAAAATATTTTCATCATTTGCCAATATTATCAAGACCCCGCCCTTCCACAAACACACCCCTTATAGGGCACAATTGTTAACCTTTAATCCAGTCACATTTTCAGAATCTGTACTAGGCTAATAATCTAATATATTTTAAAAATATGTATCCAAAGATGTTCATCATGGTGTGATTCATAATAGGGATACAATGGAAGTATCCATAATAGCCAACACTGAATAGCGATTTTAGAAAAATTGTTGAATCTATATGGTAGGCAGTAAAAATTACCCTTACAAAAATATAACAGCATGAAAAATGCTTGTGATATAATAATGTTAAGTGACAAAGGCAGAATTCAGAGTATATCTTAATAATGCCAAATATGAAGATTAGAAGGAGATACTTTACAATGAGAAAACCTTTGTTGTAATTAGAATAATTTTAAGTACTGTGGCTAAAACTCCCTTTCTTGAAAATGTTGGATGGGAACTATAAATATTTGCCTCTGACACTCTGTATCCTTTAGATACATTAATATATTCAAACAACTTATTGTATTATATTCTATTATTTTTGGTATAATAAGTCTAGGAGTTATGAGATTTGGTATAATAAGTCAGTGAGTCTGGGAGATTTCTTTTGCAACAGATCTATAGTATGATTATGTGATTTTTAAAGGTTTTTTTTAAAAGATTTTATTTATTTATTTGACAGAGATCACAAGTAGGCAGAGAGGCAGACAAAGAGAGGAGGAAGCAGGCTCCCTGCTGAGCAGAGAGCCAGATGTGGGGCTAGATTCCAGGACCCTGGGATCATGACCAGAGCTGAAGGCAGAGGCTTTAACCCACTGAGCCACCCAGGAGCCCCTGATTATGTGATTTTTAAATTTGAAAATGTTTATATATCTTAGCAAATATAATAAGATCTATATTCCTGTTTCTTTAAAGATTTTACTTATTTTAGAGAGTGCGAGCACTTGGGTGGGGGAGGGGCAGAGAGAGAGAGAGAGATACAGAATCTCAAGGAGAATCTCAAGGAGAATCTCAAAGAGAGTCTGTGCTGAGCACTGAGCCGGTCTTTGGGCTCCATCCAGAGATCAAGACTGGAGCAGAAACCAAGAGTCAGATGGCCTAACTGAGCCACCCAGGTGCCCCTTAGATCTGTGTTTTTACCCAGTTGCTGTAGTTATTAATACTGTCATAGTGATGTTGTTTACGAATTCTGAGGGTATTTTGCCATGACTGACATGGGCTGTTATTGACTCAGTTCTTTCCCTTCTAAATTCATAATTCTAAAGTCATTATAACCCAGTATAATGGTATTTGGAGTGGGGCCTTGGGGATGTAATTAGATTTAGGTTAGCTCCTGAGGATGGGCGGCTCATGATGGGATTAGTATCCTTACAAGAAAAAGAGAGCATATACTCTTACCTTCTCTCTGGATGAGAAGAGGCGATGTGAGCACACTGCAAGAAGGTGGCTATCTACAGTCCAGGAAGCAGTTTCTCCCCAGACACTGAACCTGCCAGTATCTTGATCTTAAGCTTTCTAGTTTCCAGAGCTAGGAGAAATAAATGTCTTGTTTAAGCCACTCAGTCTATGGTATTTTGTTGTAGCAAACTGAACTAAGACATGGGCTAAAACTTTGTGAATATGGTAACTGTCGAAGGCATATAATAGCTACCTTTTAATTTTGTTTACAATCTATTTTATTCACAAGGAACTGAATATAAAGACCAATTTCTGTAGTTTTTAGATAGACTTCTATTTACAAAGTAGATATGCAGATGTTTACATACAACACCCTTCCCATTTACTCCTTTGCAGGCCATATAAAAGATTTGGTTTTTTATCCTTAGAGAAATAGGATGCTATTGAAGGATTCTAAATAGGGGAGTGACAGAACCAGTGGTGTTTTTAGATAAAAATGACATCTCTCACAGTGGTGCAGAGAAGAGGGTGGGCTAGAGGTTACGGGAAGCCTACTTTAGGAAGCTATTTAGTAAATCAAGAAGGAAGAGGGCAGCTTAAACTAGGACGGACAGGAATGGATTGATAGAAGAGATACTTGAAAGTGAAAAAAATCAATGACTAGTGGTGATTTGGAAATGGCAGTAGGGGAGAGAGACATGTGAAAGAAAACTTCCCTGTTTCTAGCTTATGTAGCTCAACTGAAGGTGTCCTCACTCATTGTGGTTAGAGAACTCAGAGAAGAGGGGTGTGTGTGTGAGAGAGAGAGAGAGAGAGAGAAACAGAGAAAGAGAGTGAGTGAGATGGCTATGGCCTTGGTTTTGGACAGTTTGAATTTGAGGTGTCTTCGAGATACTCTAGCAGAGACGACAGTCCACATATCCTTGTTTACTGTTTAACAATTAACCTCCTTGTTCTTTGAAGGTGGGATAGAGGCCTGCACTAGTGATATGATTCGGGAGTCATAGGTATTTAAACAGTAATTGAGACTGTGAATGTGGTGAAGATTGCCTGGGAAGAGGGTAGCAAAATGAACAAGAGAAGAGAATATTGAGGAGAGTAAACTAGCAAAGGAGGCAGAGAAGGAGCTGTCGGGTAGGAAGAAAACGGTAGGAGTGTTGGGGTCATAGCAGCCAGGGCAGACATGTTTCATGAAGGAAAAAGTGGTAGGCTGTGGTGGATACTGATAAGACACTGAGCAAGAGGAAGATAAAATTAATGTGTTAATTAGTATATTGTTAAATGAGAAGATGTGGGGTTTTGAAAATGGTATGGCAGTTGGACAGGGAAATTTGGATATATAATTGAAGTGCTAAAAAGTGAGTTATGTTTGCATTAAGTTGTATGTTAATTAAATTTTTTGGATTGGGGGAGGGTAGTGAGTACGAACCTTTAATAAATAAAGTGTAATAAATAAATGAATAAATAAATAAATAATATGTAGTAAGTGCAAACACCCTACTAAATGAAAAACAGGAACAAAATACAAACCACATAGCAAATAAGCCTATGCTTATTTGACCATATGCGTTTAGTGATAACAAACTAACCACATAGCAAATACCACATAGCAAATAAGCCTAGACCATATGCATGTAGTGATAAGATTAGCGCGGAGTAACAAGTTGTAAATATTTTAACTTGTGCGAAATATCGTAAACTAAAACATGTTTACGATGTGTGTATGTTTTTGGTGTGTAAGCATAAGAAAAATAAGTGATATAATATGTTTAGGAAGGAGACTTAGCACAGTATATAAAGAGGCATCGCGTTGGTCTGAGGTGAAGCGAGTTCCCTGTCGGGAGGACATCATCGCCGGTGCTACCGACGCCCCCAACAGTTTCGTTGCCGAACACTCGCTGGTTCTCAGTCTCAACTTCTGCGGTGACCTCTCTGTCTAGATTGTGAGGCGACGTCTCCTTCTTCGTGACAACGTCAGCGGACCGTGACCGGGCCACGATAGTGGTGCGGACCTCGTCCCAATAAAGATCAAGTGAGTAACATCATATCCATCTCTCTGTCTCTTCTTTACACGTCGCGATATCCTGGCGGGACGCAGGGGTTTTGCTCGCGACAGGGAGCCTGCTTCCCCCTCTGTCTCTGCCTGCCTCTCTGCCTACTTGTGATCTCTCGCTATCAAATAAATAAATAAAATCTAAAAAAAAAATTCTTTGGATTGGAAATAACAGTACCCCAACTCAATTTCCTTTAAACAAAATAAATAACTTATTGCCATAGAGAATTAAAATGTCCAGAAGAGGTGCCTCGTTAGCGCAGTAGGTAGCGTGTCAGTCTCATAAAATGTCCAGATAGGAGTGGCCTCTGGCACAAGTCAATCAGGCACTCAAACAATATCATTAGCTATGTCTTTATCATCTCTTTCAGATCTGCTTTCCTCTGAGGAAGGATTGTAAGGGCCTATTCAGCCAGAGCGGCCCCACTCTGGTTGAACGGCCATTTTGTTGTAAAACTTAAATGGACTCTGCCCGCCCCCCAGGGGAACTTACTTAAAATCAAGTCCCAGAAACCAGTAGCAGGTAAAAAAGCCCAAATACAAGGGTGGGTCAGGTCAGGTGGAGACATTCAATCACTAAGGGGTGCATACTGTCTCCTAGCTACCAAGGAGTATGGACCCCACCCTTTGGGCACATTTTGGGTGCCAATTCTGACCAAGATGATAGGCTGGTTCAGATGTCACTAGGGTAAATTATAATTCAGTTGGTCACCTAGCATGACTGTGCAGCTTTCTCTATGTGTTACAGTTTCATTGGCCACACCTGTGCATGGCCAGGCCCAACCACATGCCTTTGCTCTATAGAAATAAGTCTGTGAAACAGAGAGGGGTCATCCTCTCTGTAAGGGGCGCCCTGACCGGTCTGTTTGACAGTCAGTTTGATTCTTGATGCTTGGTGCGAGATAAAGCTTTGCTTGACTTTGTTTGTATCAGTCTTGCTCCTTTAATCACAGACCCATTACTGGGGGACCCAATACGGGGGACCCAACAGGATCTCTCCTGGTCCCTAGGCTTTTCTTATCCTTACAATCCTAATGGAAAGAGTGTTCTTCCTTCCCATTTTTAGCAAAAATCTCAGGACTTACTTGGATTTTACCAGTTTGTATCACATGCTTGTGCATAAACAAATCACTTTGGTCAAAGCAATTAGAAATACTGCCAAGCCAGGCCTGAGTCACCTGCTCAGCCCTGGATCTGTGCCAGGTAAAGAAGTAGTCTAATCTGAATCACATGGGCTGTGAATAAGGGAGGAGTGATTTCCCAAAGGAAAATCAAGATGTGTTCCCAGAATAAGGACAAATGTATGCTAGGGAGGCAGAAAGAGCAGACATCTATTTCAACTGTAAAAGAAGCCTTTGGCCCAATATATTTGAACACCTGCTTTTGTCATATACTTTGTAGGTAATCTTTTGACTTAAAGGATGATTGAGTCTATATGTTAGTGTAACTTCTAGAAGGAGTCCCTGGGCTTGGTTTTTATGGCTAGAGGAAGGTTGGAATTATTCTTGCTGTATGTGCTACTGTTGGTTTGGGGAGCTTGAATAACCAATCTTGAAGACACACTGGGACCAACAAACACATGAAAAGATGCTCAACATCACTAATTACTAGAGAAATGCAGATCAAACCACAATGAGCTATCACCTCATCAGGATGGCTACTATAAAATACCACCACCACAAACAGAAAATAACAGATTTTAATGAGGATGTGGAGAAATTGGAACCCATGTGTCTTATTGGTGCATTGATTTATAAAATGATGTTAACTGCTATGGAAAACAATATGACTCCTTAAAAAATTAAAGTGTAGAACTATCGTATGATTGAGCAATCCCACTTCTGGGTATATATCCAAAGGAATTGAAAGCAAGATCTCAAAGAGATATTTATACGTCATGTTCATAGCACCATTATTCCCAATGGGCAGAAGGTGGAAGAACTAATGTATCACTGATGGATGGATAAATAAAATATGGTATACACATACAATAGAATATTATCCATCCCTATAAAGGAAGAAATTCTCATGTAAATGACAGCATGGATGAACCTTGAGGATATTATGTTAAACATGATAAGCCAGTCATAAAAAGATCAATACTGCATGATTCTAGTTACAAGGTATGTAGAACAGTCAAAATGATAAGAGACAGAAAGGAGAATGGTGGTTGCCAGGGGCTGGGTGGGGATGCAGGGAATGAGGAATTGTTGTTTAATGCCTGCAGAGTTTCAGTTTTGCAAGATGTTAAAGTTCTGGGAGATCTGCTGCACAACAATGTGAATGTATTCAAACCACTGAACTGTACATTTAGAAATGGTTAAGATGGTAAATTTATGTTAGTATTTTTATTATAATTTCAAAAATTCTTAAAAGACACATTGACTAATGAACAAATTATAAATGTTCCTTAAGGAGTAACTTGTATTACATTTTGTAATAAAGACTGATGCACCTGAACCAAAGGCAAAGGGATTTTAGGGGTTGAATTTACAAAAACTGTCCCTAGCACCACCATTACCACCACTCCTGCTTCATTCTGCCTGGATATGCCTTTGAAATCTGTGTTACTGGCAGTGGCATTAATAGATTTGTAGGATCCATTAATGTTCTTTTCCCCAGTCTCCTTTCAAATAATCCACCTGTGTTTTGTGTTATCAGTACCTAACTCTTTAAAGAGTACTTTTAGGGGCACCTGGGTGGCTCAGTCGGTTAAGCATCTGCCTCTGGCTCAGGTCATGATCCCAGGGTCCTGGAATCAAGTCCCCCCACCAGGCTCCCTGCTTATCAGGGAGCCTGCTTCTCCCTCTGCCTCTCCTCCCTGCTTGTGCACGCACACTCACTGGCACGTGCTCTCTCTCTCTCTCTCATGAATAAATGAAATTTTTTAAAAAAGAGTACTTTTAATCTAGTTTTTAGAAATTTGTAATTCATCATTATATTTGTTGATGAGAAACAAACCCACACTTTTTTATGCCAGTGGACATGTTTTCATTCATTCACTCAACAAACACGTACTCCATTGAATATCACTTTTTAAAATTAAAGTTGGCACACAATCTTATGTTAATATCAGATATACAACATAGTGATTCAACATTATGAAATGCTCACCACAGTTAGTGCAGTTACCATCTGTCACCATACAAAGTGATTACAGTGATATTGACTATGTTTCCTGTGTTGTACTTACCATCCCTATGACTTATTTATTTTATAACTGGAAGTTTGTACCTCTTAATCCTCTTTACCTATTTTGTTTATACCCCCCAAAACTCCTCTCCTGTGGCAGCCAATTTCTTCTCTGTGCCTATAGGGTTGTTTCTGTGTTTTCTTGGTTTAGAGTCCCCATATAAGCAAAATCATACAGTATGCATTTTTCTGTATGGACTAATTTCACTTGACATAATACCCTCTAGGTCTATCCATGTTGTCACAAATGGCAAGATCTTATTCTTTTTTATGGCTGAGTAATAGTCCATCATATGTATGTACCACATCTTTTTCTATTCATCTATTGATGGATACTTAGGTTACTTCCCCATCTTGGCTATTGTAAATAATACTGCACTAAACATTGAAGTGATTATATCTTTTTGAATTAGTATTTTTGTATTATTTAGGTAAATAACCAGTAGAAAAATTACTGGATCATATGGCATGTCTATGTTTAATTTTTTAAGAAACCTCCCTACTGTTATCCACAGTTGCTACATCAGTTTACAATCCCACCAACCATGTACAAGGGTTCCTTTTTCTCCATATCCTTACTAACACTTGTTATTTCTTGTATTTTATGTTCTAGCCATTTTAACAGATGTGAGGTGATATCTCATTGTGGTTTTGATTTGCATTCCTAATAGCGAATGATGTTGAACATCTTCTCATGTGTCCACTGGCCATCTTCTTTAGAAAAATGTCTACTCAGTTCCTCTGCCATTTTTTAATTGGGTTATTTGTTTTTTTGGTGTTGAGTTATATAAGTTCTTTATATATTTTGGATATTAGTCCCTTATTGGATATACCATTTGCAAGTATCTTCCTTCATTCGGTATGTTGCCATTTAATTTTTTTTATGACAAAAGCATTTTAGTTTGATGTAGTCTCAATTATTTATTTTTGCTTGTGTTTCCCTTGCTTGCAGAGATACAGTCAGAAAAATATTTCTAAGTCTATTGTCCAGAATATTACTACCTATGTTTTCTTTTAGGAGTTTTGTGGATTCTGGTCTCACTTTTAGGTCTTTAATCCATTTTGAATTTATTCTTTTTTTTAATGACTTTTTAAAAAAAATATTTATTTATTTGTCAGAGAGAGGGAGGGAGAGAGAGCACACAAGCAGGCAGAGAGGCTGGCAGAGGCAGAGAGAGAAGCAGGCTCCTGCCGAGCAAGGAGCCCATGTGGGACTCTATCCCAGGACTCTGGGATCATGACCCGAGCCGAAGGCAGTGGCTTAACCCACTGAGCGTCTCTTAATTTATTTTTGTATATGGCATAAGAAGGTAGTCCAGCTTCATTCTTGTTCATGTTGCTGTCCAGTTTTTCCAGCACCATTTATTGAAGAGGCTCTCCTTTCCCATTGCATATTCTTGCCTCCTTTGATCATAGATTAATTGACTATAAAAACGTGAGTTTATTTTTGGGCTTTCCCATTCCATTTATCTGTGTGTCTGTTTTTGTGCCCATTTCATACTGTTTAGATTACCACAGCTTTGTAGTATATCTTGAAATCTGGGATTGTATTACCTCCAGCTTTTGTTCTACTTTCTGAAGATTGCTTTGCCTCTTGAAGGTTTTTTGTCATTACATACAAATTTTATGGTTATTTGCTCTAGTTCTGTGAAAAATGCTGTGATATTTTGATATGGATTGCATTGAATGTGTAGATTGCTCTAGGTAGCATAAACATTTTAACAATATTTTTTTTCCAGTCCATGAACATGAGATATCATTCTATTTGTTTGTATCATCTTTAATTTTTTTAATTGGTGTTCTGTAGTTTTCAGCATATAGGTCTTTCACCTCCTTGGTTAAGTTTATTGCTAGGTATTTTATTGGCTTTGGTACAATTATAGAGGGGATTGTTTTCTTAATTTCTCTTTCTGCTACTTCATTTTTAGTGTATAGAAGTACAACTTATTTCTTTGTACTAATTTTATATACTGCAATTTTACTGAATTCATTTATTACTTCCAGTAGTTTTTTGGTAGAGTCTTTAGGGTTTTCTACGTACAGTATCATATTATCTGTAAATAGTAGCAGTTTACTTCTTTCTTACCAATTTGGATGACTTTTTTTTTTTTCTTGTCTGATTGATGTGGCTAGGACTTCCAGCACTGTGTTAAATAAAAGTGGCAAGAGTGGGCTTCCTTGTCTTATTTCTAATCTTAGAGGAAAAATTTTCAGTTTTCACCATTGAATGTTATATTAGCCATGGGTTTGTCATATACAGCCTTTGTCATGTTGAGGTGTGTCCCCATTAAACCACGTTACTGAGAGTTTTTGTCATGAATGGTTGTTGAATTTTGTGAAATGGTTTTTCCGCATCTGTTGAGATGATCATAATATTTTTTATTTTGATGTGGTGTGTCATCTTGACTGATTGAACCATCCTTGCATCCCCAGAATAATTCCCACTTGATTGTGGTGAATAATCCTTTTAGTGTAGTTTGCTGATATTTTGTTAAGGATTTTTGCATCTCTGTTCATTAAGGATGTTGGCCAGTAGTGTTTTGGGTTTTTTGGGTTTTGTTTTGCTTCTATTGTTTGGATGGTGTATCTTTTTTCCATCCTTTCACTTGGAGTTTATGTCTTTATTTATTTATTTTAAAATTTTTGGCTCCATGCCCAACATGAGACTTGAACTTACAACCCTGAGATCAAGATTTGCATTCTTGGGACGTGTAGGTGGCTCATTCAGTTAAATGCCTTCAGCTCAGGTCATGATCTTGGGGTCCTCGGATTGAGCCCCACATTGGGCTCCTTGCTCAGCAGGGATCCCTCTCCTTGCCTCCCTCTCCCCTTGCTTATGTGCGTGTTTCTCTCTCTCTCTCTCTCTCTCTCTCTGTGTCAAATAAATAAATAAAAATATTTTAAAAACAGTTTTTTTTAAAGTTGCATTCTCTACAAACTGAGCCAGCCTGGAGCCCCTCTTCTATGTCTTTAGGTCTGAAGTGAGTCTCTTAGGTGCAGCATGTAGATGTCTTGTTTTGTTTTGTTTTGTTTTGTTTTGTTTTGTTTTAAGCCGTTTAGTTACCCTTTTGATTAGAGTATTTAGACCATTTACATTTAAAGTAATTACTGCTAGTGGGGTGCCTGGGTGGCTTAGTCAGGTAAGGGGCTACCTTCAGCTCAGGTCATGATCTCAAGGTCCTGGGATCTAGCCCTGGGCTCTCTGTTCAGTCAACAGGGAGTCTGCTTCATCCTCTTCCTCTGATCTTTCTTGCTTTCTCTCTCTCAAATAAATAAAATCTTAGAAGAAAAAAGTACTTACTGCTAAGTATGTACTTATTGCTATTTTATTGTTTTCTGGTTGCTTTTGTAGTTCTTCTCTGTTCCTTTCTTCTGTTGCTCTCTTGCCTTGTAATTGATGGCTTTCTGTAGTGTTCTGCTTAGCTTTTTATTCTTTTGTGTATCTATTGGGTTTGGGTTTGTGGTTACCATGAGTTTCAAGTATAGGATCCTAAGTATATAGCAATTTATATTAAGTTGACAGTCATTTAAGTTTGAAGATTTTCTGAAAGAACTTCTTTACTCTTTCCTTCACATTTTATATTTGTGTTGTTATATTTTCATCTTTTAATTCATAATTTTCTTACTTCTAATTATGGCCTTTTCTTTTCCATTTAAGTGAAGTCCCTTTAGCATTTCTGGTAAGGCCAGTTTAATAGTAACAAATTCCTCTTACTCTTGTCTGGGAAACTCTATATCTCTCCTTTCATTCTGAATGATAACCTCACCAAGTAGACTATTCTTGGTTGTAGGGTTTTTTCCTTTCAGCTCTTTAAATACTATGCTAAGCAATATAAGTCAGTCAGATAAAGACAATTATATCAGCTCACTGAAATGTAGAATTTAAGAAACAAGGTAAAGGATCATAGGAGAAGAGAGGAAAAAATGAAACAAGATGAAACCAGGGAGGGAGATAAACCATAAGATATTCTTAATCTTAGGAAACAAACTGAGGGTTGCTGGAGGGGAGGGGTTGGGAGGATAGGGTAACTTGGTGGTGGACATTGGGGAGGGTATGGACATGGGGAGGATGGAGAGGGTCGCACTGGGTGTTATATAAGACTGATAAATCACAGGTCTGTACTCCTAAAACAAATAATACATTATATGGTAATTTTCAAAAATTAAAAAAAAAATAAATACACCAGCTACCTTCTGGCCTGGTATATTTCTGTTGAAAAATCAAGTGATAACATTATAGTGTTTCCCTTCTACTTAATTTTTTGTTTCTTGCTTAAAATTCTCTATCTTTAAACTTTAACACTCTTGATTTTTATGTGTCATGGTGGGAACCTCTTTGAGTTCATCTTGCTTGGAACTCTCTGTGTGTCCTGAACCTAGATCTGATTTCTTCCTTTAGTTAGGGACATTTTCACTATCATTTCTTCAAATAAGTTTTTTGCCCCCTTTTCTCTCTTTCTTCTCCTTCTGGGACCCCTATAATGCAAATGTTTATTCACTTGATGTTATACAAGAGATCCCTTATCCTATCCTCATTTTAAAAAATTATCTTTTTGTTTGTTTGTTTGTTTTTTCTGTTTAGCTTAGATTCTTTCTGTTGCCCTTCTGGATTGCTGATCCATTCTTCGGTATCCTTTAATCTGTTGATTCCCTCTAGTATATTTTTCATTTCTGTTTTTGTGTTCTACAACTGATTGGTTCTTTTAAATATTTTCTCTTTGTTGAAGTTCTCACCAAGTTCTTCACTCTTCTCTCCAGTGTTATGAGCATCTTTATGATCATTAAACTCTTAATCAGGCATATTCACTCTCTTTCATTTATTTTTCTGTGGTTTTGTCTCATTCTTTCACATGGGGCATATTCCTCTGTCTCCCCATTTTGTTTAGCTTTCTGTGTTTGTTTCTCTCTGAAGGAGGTAAAACAGCTATTTCTTCTAAACTTGAAGAAACAGTCTTCTGTATGGTCAACCCCCAGGTAGACTGTGTGTGCCTGGTAACTCTGGCTGGTTGGCTAGGACTGTGTCTGGTGTGGGCTGGGCTTCTAAGGCTCTCCATGTTGGGCCACCCTGGTGAGATGGCCAGAAGTGAAGTGGGTGTGGGCTGGGGTGGTCTTAGGGTTCTTTGAGCAGAGGTCACCCTGGCAGCACAGCTGAAGCTGAAGTAGATAAGCTAGAGTGTCCTGGGGCTCTCCACATAAGAGGGTTTCTTGAAAAGACAGCTAGAGACAGGGCAGGATGGTTCAGAGGATCCCAGGGTGTTCCACACAAGGAGTATCTTCACAGGACAGCTGTAGGTGAAGTGGGTACAAGTTGAGGTATCCTGGAGTGCAGGGCGTGCCCTGATGGGGAAGCAGGCCAGGAGTCCCAGAGCCCTCCGCACAGGGGCTGCCCGGGTGGAGTAGCCAAAACCAATGCAGGCACAGGCTGAATGTTCTTAGGGCACCCTTCCAGGGTGGATGGAGCAAAACTAGGTGTGAACCAGGAGGTCACAGAGTGCTTTGCTCCAAGGATGCCTTAGCAAGCTGTCTGGAGCTGGCATGGTGGGGACTGGTGTGTTTTGGAGTTTGTGCCTGTGTTGCCTTGGCACATCAGCTGGAAATGTAGTGAGTGCTGACCAAGGGTGTGTCCTGGTGTGTGCTACAGTGGAGCCACCTTTGTGGAACAGCTGGCGCTGGTGTGGGCTAGGAGCCTGGGTCTCACTGAGGTATTAGGCCTGGACCTTGCTCTTGTCCATGCTCTCAGGGTGGACGAGGGAGCATAAACCATAGTGCTCACCAGCCCCTCTGACTCAGAGAGTGTTCCAGCAGCTCTTCTGCTGTTTGGCAGAGTCCTGGGGCTGGATCTTTTATATCTATTTGTTCTTTTAAACTGTGGCTCTTTTTCTCTGCCCCAGGGCAAACATATCTGCTTATGGCTCCTCAATACTGTCCATTCCCACTGTAGTTTTTTAGCACTGGAGGAGGCGGGCGGGGGGGGGGATGTATGTTCCCCTTTGTTACCACATCTCCATCTCTCTTGCTCTTTTCCTTGTGATCTATCTCAGAAGCTGTTCAGTCAGCTCTCAGTTCCTTAGGAGGAATTAATTGCTCTATAAATAGGTATAGATTTGGTGTATCTGTGGAGGAGGTGAGTTTAGGGTTTTCCTTATGTTCTCATCCTTGACCAAAACCTCTAGTTGAATTCTTTTGTATGTGGATGTCCAGTTTTCCGAACAGCATTTATTGAAGAGACTGTCTTTTCCCCATTTTTATTCTTCCCTACTTTTTATTGGATTCATTGACCATATAAGCATGAGTTTATTTGGGGGCTCTCTGTTCTGTTCCATTGATCTATATATCTATTTTTGTGCCAGTACCACACTGTTTTGATTTATTATAGCTTTGTAGTATATCTTGAAATCTGAGATTGTGATACCACCAGCTGTGTTCTTCATTCTCAAGATTTATTTGGCCATTCAGTCTTCTGTGGTTTCATATAAATATAAGTATTATTTTTTATAGTTTTATGAAAAATGCTATTAGTTTTTTATAGGGATTGCATTGAATCTATAGATTGCTTTGAATATTATGAACATTTTAACATTATTCTTCCAATCCATGAGCATGGGATATCTTTCCATTTGTTTGTCACCTTTTATTACTCAGCCATAAAAAAGGATGAAAAGCTGCCTTTGCAACAACACATATTGACCTAGAGCTTATTATGCTAAGTGAAATAGTTCAGAGAGAGAAAGACAAATACCATGATTTCACTTATATGTGGAATTTAAAAATGTAGAATAAATGAATAAACAAACAAAAATTAGAATTAGACCTATAAATAAAGAGTGTAAACTGATTGTTGCCAGAGGGGAGGTGGTGGGGGATTGGGTAAAATGGGTGGAGGGGAGTTTGAGATACAGGCTACTAGTTATGGAATAAATAAGACACAGGAATAAAAGGCACAGCATAAGGAATGTAGTGAATGATATTGTAGTAGTGTTGTATGGTGACAGATAGTAGCTATACTTGTACTGAGGAAAGCATAACAGAGAGATGTTGAATCACTATGTTGAACACCTAAAATTAATGTAACATTTTATGTCGACTATATTCAGATTTTTAAAAATAGAGCAAACATAATATTATGAGTGAAAAGAGGGATGTTACTGTAGAGCCTACAGACATTAAAGAGATAAAAGAGGATATTTTATTTTATTTTTAGATTTTATTTATTTATTTGACAGAGAGACATCACAAGTAGACAGAGAGGCAGGCAGAGAGAGAAGGGGGAAGCAGGCTTCCCACCAAGCAAAGAGCCCGATGCGGGGCCTGATCCCAGGACCCTGAGATCATGACCTGAGCCGAAGGCAGAGGCTTAACCCACTGAGCCACCCAGGCACCCGAGGATATTTTTAAATATCTTTATTTCATGCCATTTGATTGTTTGGATAAAATGCACAAATTCCTTGAGAAAATACAACTTACCAAAGCTAACAGAAGAAGGAATAGAAAATTTACATAATACATTGTCTATTAAGGAAATGGATTCCATTATTTAAAACCTTCCCACAAAGAAAACCTCAAGTTTTAGAACTTATCTGGTGAATTCTTGCAGATGTTGAACAATCTTGAATAGACTTCTCCAGACAACAGAGAAAGAGGGTTATAGTCCCTACCTCTTCTTACAAGAAAGGAGTTATAGAATAATTTGCAAGAAAAGAAATTGCAGGCTAGTCTCTCTTAATGGTCATATTTATGGATGCAAAAGTCCTTAACACAATATTAGCAAATTATATGCATAAAAAGGCAGTATGTTACAATAAATTAGATTTATTTCAAGTATGGAAAGGTAGCTTAATATTTAAAAATCAGCATATTTCACCATGTTGACAGAATATTGAAAAATTAAATGACTGTTTTGATAGATACAGACTTTTTAGCTTATCAGAAGAGGACCTTTTCAAAGAATCTCCCTCTCCAGTCTCTTCTCTTGCACTGCCATATATGCACAACTTTCTTCCACCATATATGGAATAGTTTGCACTTCCTGGATCATGTCCTGTTATTTCTTGCTTCTCTGCCTTCACATGTGTTGTACCACCTGGTTCTTTCCCCAATAACTTAAACTTGTTCCTTAGAAGTCTGTCTAGGATTCTGGGAAGGTTTTGGCAGCACAGTCTCCCCACCCCTCATATACAGTAAAAGGCATTTGGATAACTTACTCCGCTACAATCAATATGTAAACTCTATTTATTACTCTCAAATGATGCCGCTTCCCTATAAATATCCCCCCCCCTAGATAGCTTCAGCTATCTGCTTTCTGTTAGTATAGATTACATTTGTATTTTCCAGATTTTCATATAATCGGAATCATACAGTATGAAGTCTTACATGATTAGTTTTTTCACTCAGTATGCTTTTGAGATTCACCCATGTTATTGCTTGCACCTGTAGCTCATTCTCTCTTGTTTCTGAGTTGTATTCCAGTGCATGAAAATTCCACGAATTGTTCATCCAATTACATGTTCATGGACGTGGGAGTTATTTGTAGTTTGAGGTTATTGTGATTAAGGCTGTTATGAACATTAGTGTATGGGTTTTTGTAGAGATGTATTTTCATTTCCCTTGGGTAAATTCCTGATAGTGAAATTGCCAGGTAGTGTGCTAAGTGGTATACAAAAACTTGATAAGACACTGCCAAACTATTGCCAGCAGAGTTGTACTATTTACATTGACCAGCAGGGCATGAGTATTACAGTTGCTCCGTATCCTTGGCAACACTCGGTATTTGCCAGCCTTTTTAACTTTAGCCAAACTAATGGGTATGTACTGGTATCTTGTGATTTTAATTTACATTTCTCTGATAATGATGTCGAGTATCTTTTAATGTATTTGTTGGTCATTACTATATCTTCCTTTGCTAAGTGTCTGTTCAAATCCATGTGTTCAAATCTTTTGCTTATTGAGTTGTCTGTAAGAGGTTGATATATGTATATATATAGATTTATATGTGAAAGCTGCCATATATGTTTATATGTAAATATATATATATATATATATATATATATATATATATATATATATATAATGTATATATATAATGTATATATATTCTGGATTTAACTCTTTTGTCAGATGCGTGTGTTGTGAATATTTTCTCCCAGTATGGGTCTTCCTTTTTCACATTCTTAACATTGTCTTCAAAGAGCTAAAGATTTAAAATTTTCAAAAGTCTGATTTATGAACTGTTGATTCTTCTATGATTTATACTTTCTGTGTCCTTTCTAAGAAATCTTTGCTTACCCCAAGCTTGCAAAAGATTCTCTACTGTGTTTTATTTTGGAAGTTTTGTAGTTTCAGCTAGTCTATTTAGGCTTCTGTTTTATTTTCTTTCTTTTTTTTTTTATAAAAGATTTTATTTATTTATTTGATAGATATCACAAGTAGGCAGAGAGAGGGAAGCAGGCTCCCTGCTGAGCAGAGAGCCTGATGTGGGGCTCGATCCCAGGATCCTGGGATCATGGCCTGGCCGAAAGCAGAGGCTTAACCCACTGAACCACCCAGGTGCCCCTTCTGATTTATTTTCAATTAATTTTTGTGTGTTGAATGAGGGTAAGGGTCAGGGTTTATTTTTTTTCCCCAAATAGATAATTTTGTTGTCCCAGTATGTTCTTCATTGAGTTATTGTGGCACTTTTATTGAAACTGGTGATACAAATCTTCAAACTGTGTCTGTTTACAAGCTTATTTTAGCTAAGCTAGGCCCTTTGCATTTCTATATGAATTGTAGAATCAGCTTGCTCATTTCTAAAAATTTCTGCAAAATTTTAATTGGGATTTCATTATATCTACAGATCAGGTTTGAATTGAATCTTAACAATATCATAATACAATCTATGAACATGTATGTCCTGCCATTTATTTAGGGTTCAGTTCATTGTTACCCTTTTACCTAGGTATCACAGTACTTATACTATCTGCTTCCCATTGTCTAAAAATAGCTATTGCTAATAGTTTGTCCAGTTTTCTAGTTGTTTATGACAGGAATATAAGTCTTGATCCTCTTATACCTTCTTGGTCAGAAATGGCATCTTAGCTTTTGAATCTCCTCAAATCACCCCATAAAATTAGATCGAATAGGACTCCAAAGCCAAAGACCCATGGTTAACAGCTCCACAAATCTAGGTGACTAGATGTTTCTGTGACCCTCCAGATATGAGTTGGGGAGGCTAAATCACTTAGAGATGGTCTGTGTGACATCATCATCTAGGGAGGAGGAAACAGGGAGGCAGCCTAGCTTATGATACCTTGAGAACTAAGTGTATGTCAGGATTCAGGAATCAACTTGAAAAGGTTCTCACTAGCCAAAGAGAGATAGTTTGGGAATTAAGAACTACAATTAATTTCAATAGAAAATATATTTAAATTTTTAAGTTTCAAAGAATACTTTAAAAAACCCTCTCATTGTTACTATTGGATTAAATGAAGGAAACAGTCATTATTTTGAAAGCTGGCAAATAAAAGAAGCAAGCATTTATCCTTCCTTTTCTGTTTTTAATCTAGAGTAACAAAGTAGTTGATGAGGCAAAGTTTCTCTGTGGGTTTCAGCTCATAAATGCATAAAGAATGAATGAAACACTAACACATCGCTTTGCAGCTATCAATGGGTCTGGGCAGTGATGGTCAGTGGCTGCTAACTTCACTTTGGAAAAGATACTCATATAAAATCACATACTCCCATTTAGGAAGTAGCCTCACAAAATGTGACAACATGAATCTGATCAAGCATATTAATCTATCATTCTACCAATTATGAGAGTACATAATAAAAGACACCATGGGGGTATAATAACAAAATTTAGTGAGGATTACTCTAGAATAGGGATTGGCAAACTGGCCCATGGGACAGATTTGGCCCATTGCCTGTTTTTCCATGGCTTATGAAGTATGAGCAGGTTTTACATTTTTAAATGGTTGAAAAAAATCATGAAATGTGAAAATTACATAAAATTCAAATTTCAGGGACATCTGTGTGCCTCAGTCAGTTAATAAACCTTTGCTTTCAGCTCTGGTCATGACCCCAGGAGTCCCCCAACAGGCTCCTTGCTCAGCAGGGAGGCTGCTGCTTCTTCTGCTTGCTGCTCTCTGTTTGTGCTCTTTTTCTCTGTCTCTAACAAATAAATAAATTAAAATCTTTTTTAAAAATAAAAAATAAGTAAACAAATTTAAGTGTCCACAATTGAAGTTTTGTTGGAAAACAGCTATGTTCTTTATATGTTGTCTGCGGCCGCTTTCATGCTACAGTAGCAGACTAGAATAGTTGTAACAGAGACTATAAAATCTGCAAAGCCTAAAATATTTACTCAGTGGCCCTTCACAGAAAAAAATCTGCTGATCCCTGACCTAAAAGACTAATGACCTAGTTTCCTCAACAAAAAAAT
The DNA here is from genome assembly GCF_964662115.1 of Mustela nivalis. Taxonomy (NCBI): domain Eukaryota; kingdom Metazoa; phylum Chordata; class Mammalia; order Carnivora; family Mustelidae; genus Mustela; species Mustela nivalis. The sequence goes on from NC_139025.1 coordinate 115,721,238, forward strand.
GTAAGGGAAAAGAGATGAAAGGAAGAACCAATAGTTTGAAAGTGACTTAAACATAGCAGTTATCACAGTAAATATGAATCTTATTGGAATCCCTGTTCAAAAAAAATGGGGAGCACCTGGCTGGCTCAGTTGGCAGAGCATGCAACTCTTTATCTCGGAATTGTGAGTTTCAGCCCCATGTTGGGTATAGAGATTACTTAAAAATAACATCTTTTAAAAAATGAAAAATGTAAAAAAATAGAGAAATGTGAACATTGACAAAGATATTTGGTATTAAAGAATTTTCATTTTAAAAGGCATGATAATGGTTTTGTGGTTATGTTTTCAGAAGAGTCCTTAGCTTTTAGAGATACATTCTGAAATATTTACAATGTCCAGAGTTGTCTCAATAATCTGAGGAGTGGTGGTTATTGGGTGTGGGTATAAAAAATAATAAGATTGGCCATGTTATGAAAATTGTAACTGGAAGATGGGTACATATGATTCATCACACTATTTTACTGTTTCTTCCTCTTTTGTGAATGTCTGAAAATCTACATTTATAGACTTAAATCAGCTATTTAAAAATAAAAGTATTTATTTTAAAAATTATTTATTTTTATTATGTTTAGCTAGCCAACATATGGTATATCATAACTTTTGATGCAGTGTTCAGTTTTTTAAAAATTGATTCAAGGGCCATGTCCTCTGAGCCTTGTAATCTTAATGCCTCTTTTCTGTGCTTGTGCAGAAACATGGGATTTACTACATTGGTTGTTACTGCTAAATGATTGTTTGATTTCCCCTCAACTTTGAGCCCCTGAGGGCTAAGACCATGTATTATTTGACTTTGGTCCCTAATACTAATAATCATAGGACCTGGCACATAACCTGGTACGTAATAGCTCTTTCATAAATTTGTTTGGAACAAATTGTGACTCTCATAGCATATCCGATTTGTAGACATTAAGGATTTCAAGCTATAGTAATCCCTATTTTATTGACATTATTCATTAATTTTTAACATATGCCTTCCAAACAGCCTGTGTTTCAGCATGAAAGGAAACTGTTTATATCTCTTATAAATCAGGAAAAATATAACTCTAAAGTAAATTATAGAATGGGCATGTTTGAGTTGTTTGTTTATCTTCATGTGGTTTGTTTATCTTCATGCTAAATGTGGAGTAGTTCCTTCCAAATAAGACCATTATTTATTCTGCAGGCACAATACTGTGTATTTCTGAATGTAGGGGAAATATCCCCAAAATCTAAGATAAAAATGCTAATCATAATGGAATATGAATTGGTGCAGCCACTATGAAAAAGAGTATGAGGTTCCTCAAACAATTGAAGATAGAGGGATTTCCAGGAGTAGGATGTGTAGGGCAGAGTAGGAGGATCCTAAGCTTACCTCATTCCATGACTATACTTACATAACACCCATATCATGTAAATAATCCAGAAAGTAACCCAAAGATTGGTAGAATAGACTCTCTACAACTAAATGTAGAGAAAGAGGCCACATTGAAAAGGGTAGGAAGGGTGGAGATGCAGTTGGAAACAAAACTGACCTGTAAGACTGTCTGTAGGAGGAAGAAATGCCACTGGCACAGAGAGAGGGGAGGAGGACCCCAGATCAGGCACCCTAGGCACAAGGACCTTAACTGGGAAGATGAATTCCCATAACATTTGGCTTTGAAATCCAGAGGGGCTTAACTTTGTGAGTTCTGACTATAGGTGGGGCTTAACACCTGGAACTTTAAAAATCAGCGGGATTGGCTCTTGGAGAACCCAAGGGCAAAAAGAAACCAAATCACCACCATTAAAAGGAAAGTACAACAAATAGCTCTGCTGAGATATAGCATAGAAGAAGCAGTTTGAAAAACACCTGGGGTATAGGGAAGAGAGATTTATTTACTTATCTCAGAACTGTGCTGGAGGGACAGGATCTTTAGGAGACTTCTCTAAGAACAAAAGAGCTGGTGGTGCTATTTCTCTCTGTGTCCCTCAGTCTAGATACCTGGATGTATGTGGGAACCAGTGCAGCATGAACGCTGTCCATGTAGTTTGCTACCTTGCTCTTTTGCAGGCCTGCCTCTTCCAACCCGTCCTAGGCAGAAGTCCATCCAGAGTGGTACCACAAACAGGACAGTGTGCAAGCAGCCCTGACAGGGGCTAACACCTCTCCAAAGTGACTCCTGCCTTGGGGAGAGAGGGAGATAACCACACACACCCATTTAACTCTGGCTCAAGCAATGTGCTGGGGGCAGACATGCAGTCTGACTACAGGCTCCGCCCACAATGAAAGCTTCTAGGGGACAGCATACGGAGAGCTCCCTGCAGTTTGGAGTAACCACAGCTCTGAAAAATGTCTGACCTAACTCAAGCCCAAGACATCTCCAGACTGGTGCACTAACAACACAGAGATCAAACCCTGCCCACACAGGCAAAGAGGGCCATTGCAGATGATTGGACTGAAGTCAAAAGTGGCAGCTCAGCCATTACAGTAGGGCATATGCAGTACACGTAGGAGAAACCCCTGAAGTACCAGGTTCTGGTAAACAGGGAACAGGGCACTATAGGATCTCTTCTTCCTAAGTCCACTACTTTTTTCTTTATTTTTTTTTTATTTTTAAGTAATATCCACACCCAGCATGGGGCTCAAACTCATAACCCCAAGATTAAGGGATGCACACTCACTGACTGAGGCAGCCAGGTCCCCAGGGCCACTCCTTTCAAGAGCAGAAAACATAGTTGACTTTCCTAACACGTAGAAACAGAATTATGCAAAATGAGGAGACAAAGGAATATGTCCCAAATGAAAGAATAGGACAAAATCACAGCAAGAGAGCTAAACAAAATGGAGATAAGTAATATGCCTGATAGAGAATTTAATGGCCATACTCACTGGACTTTGAGAAAAGAGTGGAGGACCTCAGTGAGATTCACAACAAAGAGATAGAAAACATAAAAAAGAACCAATCAGAGATGAAGAACTCAGTAACTGAAATTAAAACTACACAGGTGGAAATAAATAGGGGAAACAGAATGGGTCAGGATAGAGTAATGGAAAGCAGTGAAGTTGAACAAGAGAAAGAAAAAATAATATAATTGTTATTTTTATGTAGTATACATTTATATATAATAAGTAAAATAATTTAAAAATAAGAAGAGATTGAGTACCTGGGTGGCTCAGTGGGTTAAGCCGCTGCCTTCGGCTCAGGTCATGATCTCAGGGTCCTGGGATCAAGCCCTGCATTGGGCTCTCTGCTCAGCAGGGAGCCTGCTTCCCCTCTCTCTCTGCCTGCCTCTCTGCCTACTTGTGATCTCTGCCTGTCAAATAAATAAAGAAAATCTTTAAAAAAAAAAAAAAGAAGAGATTAAGAGAACTCAGTGACACCATCAAGCATAAGAACATTTACATTATAGGTATCCCATAAGGAGAAGAGAGAGAAAATGGGGCAGAAAATTTATTTGAAGAAATAGTAGCTGAAAACATCTCAAATCTGGAGAAGGAAACAGAACTCCAGATCCAGGAGACATAGAAAGCACAAAATCAATGGAGGGAGGTCTGCACTAAGACATACAATAATTAAAATGGCAACAAGTAATGATAGAGAATTTTATCTATTTTTTTAAAGAGGTATTATTTTTTAAGATTTTTATTTTTTTATTTATTTGACAGACAGAGATCACAAGTAGGCAGAGAGGCAGACGAGGGGGGGTGGGAAGCAGGCTCCCCGCTGAGCAGAGAGCTTGATGCGGGACTTGATCCCAGGACCCCAGGATCATGGCCTGAGCCGAAGGCAGAGGCTTTGACCCACTGAGCCACCCAGGCGCCCGGTAATAGAGAATTTTAAAAGCAGCAAGAGAAAAGAAGAAAGTTACATACAGGGGCTAACTCCATAAAGCTACCAGCTGATTTTTCAGCAGCAAATTTGCAGGCGGGAAGGGAGTGGCATGATTGATTCAAAGTGCTGAAAGAAAAAAAAAAACAAAACAAAAACAAACATGCAACCAAGAATCTCTATCCAGTAATGCTGTCATTTAGAATAGGAGATATCAGGAGTTTCCCAGATGAATAAAAGTTAGAGGACTTCATCACCACTAAAATAGCCTTATAACATATGGTACAGGGATTCTTTGAGTGGAAAGGAAAGACCATAAGCAGGAGTAAGAAAAGTAGGATGCACAAAAGCAGTAAAATTAAGTATGTCAATAAAAGTTAGGGAATTCACAAAATAAAAAGACATAAAGTGTGACACCATATACTTACAATGTTGGGGTTGGAGGGAGAGGAATGAAAATTTAGTGCTTTTAGAATGGGTTCAAACTTAACCACCAATTTAATATAGTCTGCTGTATGCATAAGATGTTATATCTAAATCTAACGGTAACCAAAAATCAAAAGCCAGTAATGGGCAAAAAATACAGAGAAAGGAATATAAATATATCACTAAAGAAAAGCAGTGACCTGTGAGAGAAGAGAGCAAAAGAAGAAAGGAACAGAAAAATTACAAAAACAAATACAAAACAAGTAACAGAATTACAATAAATATATACCTATCAATAATTACTTTGAATGTAAATGAATTCAATGCTTCAATCAAAAGATATAGGGTAACAGAACAAATGAAAAAGCACGGCCTATCTATATGCTATCTGTAAAAACCTTATTTCAGGGTGCCTGGGTGGCTCAGTGGGTTAAGCCTCTGCCTTCAGCTCAGGTCATGATCTCAGGGTCCTGGGATCAGGCTCTCTGCTCAGCAGGAACCTGCTTCCACCTCTCTCTCTGCCTGCCTCTCTGCCTACTTGTGGTCTCTCTCTCTCTGTGTCAAATAAATAAATAAAATCTTAAAAAAAAAAAAGACTTATTTCAGCCTTAAGGCTGAAATCTTTAAAGATAACTCCAAATTGAAAGTGAAAGTGGGATTTATTCCTAGAATGCAAGGGAAATATCAGCAAGAGAAAGGAGAAAAACCATATGATCATTTCTAAAGACAAGATAAAGGCATTTGACAAAGTACAACATCCATTATGGCAAAAGTTCTCAACAAAGTACTTTTAGAGGGAACATACCTCAACATATAAAGGCCATCTATGAAAAAACCACAGCTAACATCATACTCAGTGGTGAAAAACAGCTGTTCCCACAAGGTCAGGAACAAGTCAGGGATGTCCACTCTCACCATTTTTATTCAGCATAGTACTGGAAGTCCTGGCCACAATAATCAGAGAAGAAGAAGGAATAAAAAGCATCCACAGTGCTAAGTATGAAGTAAAACTATCACTATTTACAGATGACTTGACACTATAGATAACCCTAAGGACTCCACCAAAAATCTACTAGAACTGATGAGTGAACTCCGTGAGGTTGCAGGCTACAAAAATCAATATACAGAAATTCATCATTTCTATGCACTAATGAATCAGCAGAAAGGAGAAAGAAAAAAAAACCAAGAAAACAACTCCATTTACAATCGCACCAAAAATAAAAAACTCCCTAGGAATAAAATTAACCAACGAGGTGAGAGACCTGTACTCTGAGAACTATAGAACATCGATGAAGATGACACAGACAAATGGGAAGATATTTCATGCGCTTGGATTGGGAAAAAAAATATTGTTAAAATGTCTATACTACTGCAAACAATATACACCTTTAATGTAATCCCTATCAAAATACCAACAGCATTTTTCACAGAGCTAGAACAAATGATCCTGATTTGTATGGAACCACAAAAGGCCCCAGAGGGCCAAAGCAGTCTTGAAAAAGAACAAAGCTGGAGGTATCACAATTTCAGATTTCAAGATACACTACAAAAGCTATAGTAATCAAAACAGTGTGATACTGGCACAGAAATAGACATATAGATCAAAGGAATAGAATAGAGAGCCCAGAAATAAACTCATGCTTTTATGGTCAGTTAATCTAGGACAAAGGCAAGAATATGCGTTGGGAAAAAGACCGTCTGTCTAACAAATGGTGTTAGGAAAACTGGAGAGCCATGTGCAAAAGTATGAAACTGAACCAATACATGCAATAAACTTGAAATGGATTAAAGGCCTGAATGTGAGACCTGAAACCATAAAAATCCTAAAAGATAACAAAGGCAGTAATTTCTCGGACATTGGCCATAACAGTGTTTTTCTGCATATGTCTCCTTTGGCCATAGAAACAGAACAAAATTAAACTACTGGGACTACATCAAAATAAAAAGCTTCTGCATAGTGAAGGAAACAATCAACAAAACTAAAAGACAACCTACAGAATGGGAGAAGATATTTGCAATGATAACATGATAAGGGGTTAGTATGCAAAATATTGAGGGCACTTATATAACTCAACACCAAAAAAACCAAATAAGCCAATTAAAAATGGGTAGAAGACATGAACAAACATTTCTCCAAAGAAGACATACAGATGGCCAAAGGGCACATGAAAAGATGGCCAACATCATTCATCATGAGGGAAAGGCAAATGAAAACCACAACGAAATATCACCTTACACTTAACAGAATGGCTAAAATAAAAAACACAAGAAACAGCGAATGTTGGTGAGGATGTGGAGAAAAAGGAGCCCTTGTGCACTGTTGGTGGGAATGCAAACTAGTGCAGCCATTGTGGGAAACAGTATGGAAATTTATCAAAAATTAAAAATAGAATTAATATAAAACCCACTAAGTCCTCTACTGGGTATTTACTGAAAGAAATCAAAACAGTAATTTGAAAAGATAAATGCATGTTATGCTTATTGCAACATGATTTACAGTAGTCAAATTACAAAAGCCCAAATGCCGGTTGAATAATGAGTGGAGAAAGAAGATGGGTGTATATATACAATGGAGTATTATTCAGCCATAAAAAATGAGATATTGCCATTTGCAACATGGATGGACCTGCAGGGTATAATGCTAAGTGAAATAAGTAAGTTAGAGAAAGACAAATACCATATGCTTTCATTCATATGTGGAAACTAAGAAACAAAACAAAGAAAAGACAAAAATACTCTTAAGTATGGAGCAGAAACTGAAGGTCACCAGAGCAGAGGTGAGTGGAAGATGGGTGAAATAGGTTAAGGGGATTGAGTATGCTTTATCTTGATGAGCACTGAGTAATGTCTAGAAATGCTGAATCTTATTGCATACCTGAAACTAATGTAACACTGTTGTGTTAATTATATTTGAATTTTAAAATAATTTTTAAAATGTAATCCTTGGGGCACCTGGGTGGCTCAGTCAGTTAAGCCTCTGCCTTCAGCTCAGATTATGATCTCAGGGTCCTGTGATCAAGCCCCACATCGGGCTCCTTGCTCAGCTGAGAGCCTGCCTCTCTCTCTCTCCCTCTGTCTGCCCCTTTGCCTGCTTGAGCTCTCTCTCTCTGTGTCAAATTAATATATAAACTCTTTAAAAAAAAAAAGATTTTTTAAAAAATGTAATCCTCAAACCAGCGCTTTAAAAAAAAAAAAAGATTGTTAATTATTTATATGAAAGAGAGAGAGCAAGAGCACAAGCGGGGGGAATGGCTGAGGGAGAGAGAAAAGCAGACAAGCCACTGAGCGAGGAGCCCAAATGAGGGGGTGGTTTGCCCCGGGGCTTGACTCGAGGTTCTGTCCCAGGACCCTGAGATCATGACCTGAGCTGAAGTCATATGCTTAACCAACTGAGTCACCCAGGCACCTCAAACTAGCTATGTTTTTTATCTTTTTGTTCCCTTTTATTAGCTTAATAAATAACAATTGATTATGATTATTAAAAAGTTAATTTTAAAAAATTCCAGTTCTTTTGCTTGCTTTCTTTTCTGTGCACATTGTTATCTTCATAGTCTGTAGCAACCCTTTTATCATGGATGTTTTTTCCTTATTTTCAGTATAATTTGAACCTCATGAACTCTGAGCTCCAGGGAAAGTGAGTCAAAAACACAATGCTGGGGCGCCTGGGTGGCTCAGTGGGTTAAGCCTCTGCCTTCAGCTCAGGTCATGATCTCAGGGTCCTGGGCCCGCATCAGGCTCTCTGCTCAGCAGGGAGCCTGCTTCCCCCTCTCTTCCTGACTCTCTGCCTACTTGTGATCTCTCTCCCTGTCAAATAAATAAGATCTTTAAAAACACACATACACACAACGCTGAAACTTAAGATAGGATCTAGTTTTTTAAATAAATTACTGGCACCTGAATACCTCACGTTCATCAGGAAGCCCTTTGAATGGTCTGGGCTTGGGGACTGGGAAGGTTGTGTAAAGGTAAGTCACTGAGTTATTTTTGTAACCATATTCTCCTCTGCTGTTTTTCTCTGAATCAGGGTGTTTGTAGCAGGTGTGAGCATTTTTTAATTGTTATTTCCATAAAAGCAAAATGCTGTGTTTTCTTCTCTTATGATCATATCTGGCATGGTTTGAAAGCTAATTTACCTAGCTAAATGCCAACAACCCCTATGATGGCCTCCTAGCTTGCCTGCTCACACCTGAGAGGTGTCCGAAGCACTAAAGAAACTAGTTCAGTGATCAAATCAACAGCAAGGGAAATGGCTTGGTTTGGAGAAGGGCATAAGACATTTTTCCCCCCACCACTCTTAGATACCAAATTGTCTACCTCTAATCTCTGCATCCATTTATTTAGGTCCTTTTCCCCCTTCTTTTGATGGCTTTCTTTCTGGTAACTGTTAATTATTTATAATAACAAAGGACATGGAATGTGGATAACTAAAATCTAGAAATGAACTTTGTAATTTATATTACTTGAAAACCAAAGCCTGTGGCTGTGTGTTTGTGTGTACGGCATTTGTGCCACTGCACCTCGGGGAGACTGGAGCTGGGCAGCAGGAAGGGATGGGCCACAGGGTGATCAGAGGACATGGCAGGGGGTGGGGGTGGTAAGAAATTGGCACTCTATTTCAGTTAACCAGCATATAATACATCATTAGTTTTGATGTAGTGTTCAGTGATTCATTAGTTGCTTATAACATCCAGCACTTACCACAACATGTGCCCTCCTGAATACCCATCACCCAGTTACCCCCTTCCCTAATCCCCCTTCCTTCTGTAACCCTCAGTTTGTTTCCCAGAGTCCAGAGTGTCTCGTGATTTTTCTCCCTCTCTGATTTCTTCCCATGCAGTTTTCCCTCCCTTCCCCTGTGGACTTCTGCACTACGCCTTATGTTCCACATATGAGTGAAACCATATGATAATTGTCTTTCTCTGCTTGACTTGTTTCGCTTAGCATAATCACCTCCAGTTCCATCCAGGTCGAGGCAAATGGTGGGTATTCATCCTTTCTGATGGCTGAGTAATATTCCGTGTATATATGAACCACATCTTTATCCATTCATCTGTTGAAGGACATCTTAGCTCCTTCCACAGTTTGTCTGTTATAGACATTGCTGCTCTGAATATGGGGTGCCCTTGCCCCTTCTTTTCACGTCTATATCTTTGCAGTGAATATTTAATAGTGCTGGGTCTAGGGTAGCTCTGTTTTTAATGTCTTGAGGAACCTCCATATTGTTTTCCAGAGTGACTATACCAGCTTGCATTCCCACCAACAGTGTAAGAGGGGTCCCCTTTCTCCTCATCTTTGCAAATACTTATGGTTTCCTGTCTTGTTAATTTTGGCCATTCTTACTGGTGTAAAGTGGTATATCAGTGTGGTCTTGATTTGATTTTCCCTAATGGCTAGTGATGTTGAACATTTTTTCATGTGTCTTTTAGACATTCATATGTCTTCTTTGGAGAAGTGTCTGTCCAAGTCATCTGCCCATTTCTTGACTGGATTATTTGTTTTTTGGGTGTTGAGTTGGATGAGTTCTATATAGATCTTGGATATATATCTTGTCCCATTCTGTGAATTGCCTCTTGGTTTTGTTGACTATTTCCTTTGCTGTGCAAAAGCGTTTTCTCTTGATGAAGTCCCAGAAGTTCCTTTTTGCTGTTGTTGCCCTTGTCTTTAGCCATGGCACTCCTTTTCTTATTCAAGAGACATGCAAAATACAAAGATGGGTACACCACAGTTCTTGCTCTCATGGAGTTTGCAGTGAAGTGGGATCTAGAAGGGAGAGTGAGTTAGAATGACAGACGTGTACACAGACATGGTAGCATGTAGCACCTCCCACCTGCTGAATTCTGGGCATCTTATAGGTCTTATTTTCACTCCATCCCTGTCCATTACCTAAGACCCTCAACTGTTTACTACTTGAAAGTCTCATTCTCCTTAGCTTCCACATGCCTCTCTCTCAGACATAACTTTTTGGCTCCTGTCCTTTTAGTTGATGGTAAATTTGGTATTTTCCAGAGTATTCCACTCTCTTTCTCTTCCTACCTTGTACTGTTAATTCCCAGCCATTTTCCATCCCATCACTTTGAAGAGATATGGCAGACTCTCAGCAGCAGCAGTGACTTTGACCAGGTGAGGGAACAGTGTCCTGAGGGGGAGAGCCCTTGGGTGTCTCTACTAAATTCTTCCTGCCCTTGGGTGGCTTCTGTGTCTTTTTTTTAACCCGTAGCACAGTGCTCATTCATAGTAGGAGCCCAGGGATGGTGAGTGAGTCTTCAGTAGCAGCTGGTACAGTTGATGTAGGTGCACAGAACAGGGATGCTTGTCTCTCTGAGCAAGTCAGGAGAGGCTGCTGAGAGGAGCCATCAGCTGAGCTAAACTGAATTTGCCAGATGGATAAGCCTTAGAGGAGATTCAAAGAGGTGGATTTTCAGAGACCGGGCGATGAATTATTAAAATCTCGGAATATATTAATGGCAAGTGGTTAGGTACAGAGACTTCTTTACTAAATCCCAAAGTATTAGGATGAAAAAGCTCGTCTTGAATCTTCAACAAGATTGAAATAAGTCAAATAAAAGTTAGATGTTCTGTATCATTGGACAGGTAATAAATGCATGGGCCTCATTGTTCCCAAGAAGTACCGCCTTGAAATACTCTGTTAATTTTAATAAAGAGCTTCATTCTTGCATTCACTGACGACTTATTGAAGCAGCTGCTAGGGTCAAACGCTGTAATAGGTGGTATATGTTCAGTAGGGAGCAAAATGATCAGAGCCCCTGCCTGCATGGGGCTTCCAGTCAAGGGGAAAACAGACTTAAAGCAAACAAGCCTTGCGGATGCACGACGACTGTGAAGGATGCCGGAGGGGGGGTCTAATAGGCTCACCTAAGTGAGATTAGGGATGAAATGAACAGTGATCAGAGGTTAATTAGGCAAACAGAGAGAAAAGATATACAGAGTTTGAAGGCAAAATGGTTTGGACGAATTGATGAAGAGAGCCCTAACATGTCTCAAATAAGATGCTGTCAAGTGTGCCTGGGGGGTTCAGTTGGTGAAGCATTTGCCTTTGGCTGGGGTCGTGATTGCAGGGGCCTGGGATGGAGCCTGCCTCGAGTTCCTTCACTGGGCTCCCTGCTCAGCAGGGAGCCTCCTTCTCCCTCTGCTGCTCCCCCTGCTTGTGCTCTCTTGCTTTCTGTCAAATAAATAAATAAAATCTTAAAAAAAAAAATGTTGCCAAGAAGGAGACCACACCTTTCTCCAGGTGGCCACTGCACAGAGTCCTAAATGGAATGGCCGCTGGGGCAGAGCCAGTAGCATTTGCTAAACATTGTGCTAGTTGCTGGGTGAGTAATAAGACACATTCAAGAACCTGCCTTGCCTGCCCAGGGGTTCTTCCTCACTCTGAAATATAGTCAGTTAGGAGGTAAGTACAAGATCCTGTGAGAGCATAGATTCTGAGAGGTCAGCCAACTTTGTCTTGTGGGGGATGTTTGGGATAAACTGGGTTTTCAAAAATCAGTGAAAAAGGAAGCCATTTCAGGAATGAGCTGCAGAAGAAAATGCAGGTGTGAGGAGCATGGCACATTTGCAGAACTGCAGGGAGTTTCACATGGCTCTAATACAGCGTTTATATGAGCGTCGAAGGAAATAATCAGGCATAAAAAGCAGAGAAGCCAAATGTTAGATATTTATATGCAGCAAGGAATTTGAACTCTATCCTGCAGGTGTTTCTTGCAAGGGGTGAGGGAGAGATGAGATGGTGGCATCGAAAGGGAGTGACTTCATCCGATTTTTGTTTTATAAAGGCTGCTCTGGTGGTAGCACAGATGGATGGAGAAATTAGGCCTGGAGGAAGGGGCACTAGTTCTAAGGATAGTGCGGGGATTCTGGGGACAACTGGCGGGGGTCTAATGGAGCAGTGGCCGTGAACATGGGGGGAATGGTCAGGTGGAGAAGCTCTTTGGGGATGGTATCTCTGAGACTTGAAGATTTCATGGTGTTGAGGGAGGAGTGAGGAAAGGAGGAGGTGAGCATGATGCCTGGTGATAGGCTGGGTGCAAGGGGAGGATGTGTGACACCATTCACCAAGGCAGCACCACGCAGGAGTGACAGCGTTTGGAGGACAGTTGTCTGGATGCAGCCGGGCATGCTCACATGGTGAGATCTGTTGCGCTGTCCAGTGGAGATGTCCTAGAGAGCTCTAACTGGACCAGAGACAGGAAGACGTGAGATCTGACCAGGGCCAAAAGCCATTCATTTCTTTTCTTTTTTAATCAGCTGTTTATTCTAGAATAGTTTTTGATTTGCGGAAGGGTTGTAAAGATAGTACAGAGTTCCCATGGACTTACCATCTCTTTAGGTCCCACTTCCACCTCTCCCTTGAGTTTTTGCCATGGTGGAATGGGTATCTTGTTTTCACAGAGATTCCCATATATATGCGGGATAGGCTTATGTGGTTCAGAACTGAAAGCAACATAAAGACAAAATAAAAAATCTTCCTCTAACCCCTGCCCTCATTTGCACTGTTCCTCCCACTCCCTACAGATAGCTATTTTTATTAGTCTCATGTGTACTAATCATTCCAGTTTCTCTTTAACGTAAATGCAAGCAAATAATAAGAATATACATTGCATGTGTCCTCCCTTTCTTATACAGAAGGTGGCATCTTATGGGCATTGCTGTGTAGCTTGCTTTTTGCTGAACAGTATACTATGGAGATCAACACAGAACTGCCCTGAGAAGGTAGCAACAGGCTGGCCGTGCAGGGCTACTGGGCGCTCAAAATGTGGCTGGGGGATGAAAGCCAGAAGTTTAAATTTAGTTTAAAGTTGAATTTTAAAATGGAAGCAGTGTAACTTATGTTCCCATTAAATGTTATTTTGGTGGAATGACATTCCACTTTAACCATCAAAAATAGTTTCCAAATTGAGATGCAGTATTTGCGTACAATAACATGGGGGTCACAGACTTAGTTTACATTCTCTATTTTGATATTACCTTAATGTTTTACAGTGTTAAATTTGAAATAACAGTTACATGTAGAAATAACATTTCTGACATAGAAGTTAAACAAAATATTTAAATTTTACCAACTTTTATTTTTAAAATATGGCTATTAATTAAAAATTATATGTGGCTCAAATTATATTTCTACTAAATAGCACTGATATAGAGCATTTATTATTTCTTACAGTTGGATACTGCTGTAAAGAGTACCATATTTTGTTTAACCAGTCCACTGTTGATGTATACTTGACTTGATTCTAGTCTTTCACTGTTAAAAATGCGGAAATCCATAGCCTGGCCTTGCATCACTTCACACACGCGCAGGTGGATCTGTGAAATGAATTCCCAGGATGGGAGTTGCCGGGTTAAAGAGTATTAAACTTGTAATGTTGATCCTGACAAATTACCCTTTATAGGAATTGCACCAGTTTGGGGACACCTGGGTGGCTCATTTGGTTAAGCATCTGACTCTACTCAGGTCTTGATCTCAGGATTGTGGGTTCAAGCCCTGCACTGGGTGTGAGTTCATGCCCAGCAGGGAGCCTACTTAAAAAAAAGAGTTGTACCCTTTTAAATAGCTTTGTTGTGAAGACAGGTTTACCACTAAAATGGCTTAAACATCAACATCAGGACTTTGTATCTTTTGATGTATGTGAAGATCAGTTGCTCTTATCTGGTCATCTTCTTGGGGACTTCCATGTCTTGGTGGCCATATTTTCCATGCTGTAATCCTTATTTTCTTCTTTCCAGCACATTCTGTCATTTTGAAAATTATTTTTAAATAACTTAAATGTATTTTGAAATTTAAAAAATGGGAAAAACCTTACCTGGCATTGTATGAAAACTGAAATTTCCCATCAGTCTTTGCCTTAAGGTTAAAGGTAAAAATAAAACAATAAAGAGTCTGAAAAGTTAAAAAAAAAAAAAAAAGAGTTGTAGCAGTTGTGCTTCTGCCAGTAATGTGTGTGAAGTGCCAGGGTCCTTGCATACTGACATTTTACGCTACACACATGTTTGGAAGATCTAATAGTGAATGCATTTCTTTTTTTGCCAATTCTGAGAGTTTTAAGAAGAAATCACAGATGGTTTGCCTAACTTCTTTTTTCATTTAAAAAAAACAGTATTAATGACAAAACTCTTACAATGAACATTTTAGAAGTGACTCTTTTTCTTTTTTAAATGAAAATGCGGAGGAATTAACATCCAGTTTTCCCAGGCTCTAAATTTCTTTGGAAGTTGTGGTTTCTCTGTAGACAGACTTAGGAAGAGAGAGGCCAGGAGGGTTTGTATTTATAAGGGATGACATTTTCTTCTGTTTTCTAATTATTGGAGTTTTTTTCCAATTCCTCCTCAGATCCCTTCAGCAGCCTCCCCTGGCTGCAGTGCATGAACAGTATAAGGGAGACAAGGGAGGTGGGCAGGAGGCAAGCAGGATTCACGTACATACAGCCTTTCCATCTCTTTAGTTTGGTTTGGTTCCCAGGATCAGTTTTACTGAGTGCTGAACACATTCTCACTTCAGGGGCTTCCTAAACCAGGAAATCCACTGACAACATAATTGGAGCTTATGAGTGTACACAGTGGTTCAACAGCCAATTCTGTTTACTTGATTATTAATAAGCTGCAGACAGTTCATCTTTCTACCATTAGGCTCTAACTGCTGTCTCTCTTTTGAGGCTAGTGTGCCCTCTACTGCCCTCTCTCCCTTTTTTTTTTTTTCCCCAGACTGAAGTGAAGAACGAGACATTCAGCATCCAAAAACAAGTTGCGTCAATTTTTCCATTCATAGGAATCTCAAAATAAGATTCTCACGAAGAGAACTCTCACTGTGTAGTTTGAGATCTGTCAGACAAGCTAATAGTATATTGGAAACCCTTAGCTTTCAGGAACATAAGCTTGTATTTTGGCAAATCCAGAGATGTATTTTACAACAGCTATGACTGTGGACATTTGCTTTAGTATTTCATTGATTTTCAATATGAAAAGGTGAAGCCGTGAAAGCTGAGACTCTCACTGTGGGTCAGGCAGGCAGAGCACTGGGCTCAGGGACTTACTGGAAGGGTCATCCTTGGCAGCCGGTGAAATTGAGCCATTTCTATATTGTGCTTACTTTCGGAATGAATGTACAACTTTCTAATAGGAGGCAGCTGCTCCAGAGCTGTTCTTCCTGTCCCTTTTTGCTTCTATAGCTAATTGTGCTTAATTGTTTTGTTTCAGGAAGGGTTTTCACTCATTGGGAGCAAGAACTGGTTGAAGATTGTGAGACGCATGGATTGTCTGTTATTTGGAACAACAATAAAGGCAAGAGGCCCCGTGGCCAACTGTTTTAAGCGAAAGATCATACCCTTCTCATCTAAGTGTGCACAGGGAGGGTGAGTGTGGGAGCTTCTCTTTGTAGGTGAAATGGAACCGGGAAGATCACGTATGTTGAAAGACTTGCCCTCTGAGCAGAATGTGAACCTCGGGCTGCAGGAAGGCAGCAGCCCGTCAGTTAGAGGATGTTGTTGAGGACCTAGGGCTTTGACTGATCTGTCAGTGCCCATCTGACACAGCGGCGGCCCAGCCGTGCCCCATTCCCCAGGCACACGCTGGGGGGACGCGGGACATGTCATTGTTTGTCTCACTATTTTTGAATGCTTTTCTGAGAATGTCTTTTCGTTTTCCCTCTTTAATAGTAAAAAAAATCCCTTTTATTTGCTTTCTGACTGCATTAAACATCAAGAATGATTCTCATCAAAGACACATACAGTCTAATCACCTGGATTATTTTCTTTCAGAAATAACTATAAAAAAAACCAATCTGATAACATTCACCAAGTAGGTAATATTTCCTTCCATTATGAATGTTGGCATCAGACACAGTCGTATTAGATCTTTGCATCAATAGAAATCAGCTAATTTCACCACATCGTGGTTGTTTCTGGGAGCTTCAATGTCAGCCGTGCTCAGCACTGCCGCAGAATTATGGTGGTAATTAGGCCTGCTGTTAGATCTTTTTATTGCCTATGTTAATGAGCATATATACTGTTAGTTCACAAATTAGTGTTTTAATATTGTAGTAGCCTACTTCAGGATAATTGGTTTCCTTTATAATCTAATATATTTTATGTGATTGCAAATGTTTTGAGAAGTGGTCCACTGGTTTCACCAGACTGCCAAAGGGAACTCGCAGGTCTGCAGATACACAGAATTTTTTTTTCCCGATAAATACTGTACAACACTGTAAATGTATTTGCTCTTCCTACTGATTTTCTTAACATTCTCTTTTCTCTAGTTTACTTCATTTTAAGAATACAGTATATAGGCGCACCTGGGTGGCTCAGTGGGTTAAAGCCTCTGCCTTTGGCTCAGGTCATGATGCCAGGGGCCTGGGATTGAGCCCCACCATCAGGCTCTCTGCTTGGTAGGGAGCCTGCTTCCTCCTCTCTCTGCCTGCCTCTCTGCCTATTTGTGATCTGTGATCTCTCTGTCAAATAAATAAACTAAATCTTAAAAAAAAAAAAAGAATACAGTATATAATAGATGTAACATACAAAGTGGGTTGATCGACTGTTCGTGTTACCAATAAGGCTTCCTGTCAACAGTAGGCTACAAATAGCTAAGTTTTGGGGGAGTCATTAAGTCTTACTTGGGCTTTCAACTGTGCAGGGGTCAGCACCCCTCACCTCTCATTCTGCAGTCAACTATATATGTCTTTTAAAAGTTACACCAATGGCGCCTGGGTGGCTCAGTGGGTTAAGTCGCTGCCTTCGGCTTGGGTCATGATCTCAAGGTCCTGGGATCGAGTCCCGCATCGGACTCTCTGCTCAGCAGGGAGCCTGCTTCCTCCTCTCTCTCTCTCTGCCTGCCTCTCTGCCTACTTGTGATCTCTCTCTGTCAAATAAATAAATAAAATCTTAAAAAAAAAATAAAAGTTACACCAAGTTTTTAAGTTTTTTCCTGATATATATTACTGTTAAAAATTTGAACTATGAAGAACAACATAAAAACCAAGCAACTGGACCATTCCAAAATAATTATTACTAACATTTTGAAGTTCTTACATGACATATTCTTTCAGTTAGGATAGCATTCAAATGCATGTGACAGAAAATCCAGGCATAATGGCCCCCAAAATGAAGGGTTTATTTTATTTATTTAATTTATTTTTTTACTAGATGACAAATCCAGAAACAGGCAGTTGCTAGCATCGGCTCAGCAATTTCACAGTTCCAAAGTCAACATCTTTGCAATTCCCCTGGCCTCTCCCTCGCATTTACAAAATGGCTGCTGTAGCTCGACCGAATTTCTATTCAAGAAAACCAGCTTCTTCTGTCCCTTTCATAAGGAAAGCAAAAACTTTCCTGTACAGCTGTACAGGAACTTTCCTGTACAGCTTCTTTCCACAAAAGAATAGGTCTTCTTAAGTCTCATGGACCGGAACAGTGTAATGTGGCCTGTCTCAATTTGCTGACATTAGCAAAATGAGCATTTAGCTTTCTCAGCCTCTCATATATGTCTGCTCATGGCAGTGAACAGTGTCTGTCGCACAGATAATTTATACCTTTGGGTTTGTATTACACGGAGTGCTTTGTTCCTGCTGTCTTGTCATGGAACATGACAGCAGGAACACGATCCTGAGTGACGACCTTCTTAGTCTTTGAAAATGTGATTCTTCAGGGCTACATAGCATTTTATTGTTTGCATTCAACATGATTCAGCTAATTCCCAAGTTTTCAACTATTATAAAAATGTTTTGATTTTCATAAGGATTTATTTACAGGGTTCTTGAGATAGGAGTCCTGGAAGGATGTGTATTTATTTTGTCAAAGTGCCCTCTCTATAAGTCACCCCATTTCTATAGCACTAGTGAATTTAAGAATGCTCATTTATCCAAATTCTTTCCAATAGGGGGATATAATTTAAATTTTAAAGCTAGCTTCCAGTCTGATTGGCAGAAAGGAACATCTTCCTTTAATTTGCATTTCTTCAGTAACTAATGGGAATGAACCTTTTTTGTGTATTTGTTAGCCATCTGTATTTGTTCTGTGAATCACCTCCATATATATATATATATATATATATATATATATATATATATATATATATACACACACATATATATATATGTGATTTATATATATGTATATAAGTCATATAGATGTAGATTTTAGAAATATTTAAGGTTAAGATCCTTTTGCCCACTGTTACTGTGAATGGTATTCTTTATCCCAAAGAGATTTCTAGCTGCTTATTATTGGACTTTTTCTGAATTAGTTGAAATTTGGCTTCCAACCAAACTTTTATTAACTCTGATTTGTTAATTTTTTAATTTCTAGGAAAGTGATTTATAATCTACAATGACAATTTTATTTTTCCCAATAGTTTAAACTTATATATACTTATACTTTTCTCATCTTACTGAATTACCTAGACCTTTCAGAACACAAATTCTGTGGTTATACCATCATCCTTGACCTCTTGTTGACTTGAATGGACAGTTGTGTTTAGACGTTAAGAACATTTCTAGCGGGCGCCTGGGTGGCTCAGTGGTTGGGCCGCTGCCTTCGGCTCAGGTCATGATCTCAGGGTCCTGGGATCGAGTCCCGCATCGGGCTCTCTGCTCGGCGGGGAGCCTGCTTCCCTCTCTCTCTCTCTCTCTGCCTGCCTCTCCGTCTACTTGTGATTTCTCTCTGTCAAATAAATAAATAAATAAAATCTTTAAAGAACATTTCTAGCTGTTGATCAGATATTCTTTACCATGTAAGGGAGATAGTCTTTCAGTTAAATTTTATTTACTAATACTTTTATCAGGATTACATATTAAATTGATTTATCAAAATATTTTTGATACCTTTTCAAGATCATGTCTTCCCCCCCGCCTGACCCCCTTTTTGTGATCTGTTGGCTTGGTATAATACTACTGAACCAACAGATTTTTTTTTTTGGCCTTATCTAGAAAAGGGTATCTCTGGTGTTTCTTGCCTTGGATAACTTTTAGTTAACCAAGTGTTGTGTAACACCATTAAGTTAGCAAATGGAAGAAGTGTTTTGAAAATAAAGTTTTCATTCTGTTAACAGCAATTAAATATAGCTTAAATCCTGTGGGTAAATAAAAGATTGTATTTCTTTTCTCTCTGGATGAAATAAGCAGATTAAGTTCTGCTTATTTGCAAATTGGGCTTCTTCTTCTTCTTCTTTTTTTTTTTTTTTTCCCAGTAATTCTGATATAAATGCTCCAGGTTAATCGGCTAGCAGTCAACATTTAGTTACCTATCTGCAGGGAGTTTGGTTTAAAGGAATGAACAAACCACTCTCCTCTTTACCCCCAGGAACTCACTGAATCCTGTTTTCATGATTTTGGAGTATTGCATCTTGGTTGCAAAGTAAAAAATCAAAGAACGTGTTGAAGCCCCTTCACTCATTCAGTCCTTTCTTGTGTACTCCCCTCTCCTTCCTTTTCTATGGCAGAGGAATTCTCTACCAGGGGTGGGGAAAACTGCTTTGGTTGGGGGTCCTAGTGGTGATGAGAAACTTTATACAAACAGGTCTGGGCAAGGAATCTAAAACCAGCAGGAAAACCCAGCAGGTTGATGAGGCCTTGTGTCTCCTTGGCTCTCCTCCCATGTAGCGCTAACCAGACCCACGTCTTACATGTGTGCTGGTACTTTATGACATCAGCCAGAGAGCTTGTATGACAATCGCCAAACGCAGATGCTCTTCATACCTGTGAGTCAGAATTTACTGAGCACAATGCCTCCCAGAAGGTAGAGCCTGACTTTGTTGTGAGTACATGATCAGTGTCCAGAGACAAGCCCTTGGCCTTTACTTTTGTTTCCTTAAGGCGTCTGTGTGAAGGGAGTTTTCTGCTTATTGTAATACCTTGAAATTAAGCGTTCTGAAGTAGGGGAGAACCACCCAACATGTAAACCATCACTTAAAACATAGTCATTTTGCGCTAATCTTCTTAGATGATAGACTGTATATTTAGGCCAGCTCATGGCTGTTGGCATATACTTGAAAACTTTTCATTTCACCACAAGGAGCCCTTTCTCACTTTTAATTATGGCATAAGAATAAGTCTTATCAAGATTTTCAACCCAGGAGTCCTTTTTGTTAACCTGGTGGCAGCTTTTCCTTCGTGGCACCCCGTGGCATTGAGGACATGGGATGGCGATGTAGCTCATTGTCACATTTTTTCCTGATGCACCTCAGTTTTATCTTGGGTCTGCATGCACTGAGGTGATATTTCTGGCTTCAGATGATAAGCTCAAATTCTCTCTGAGAATTTTACAGAAGCAAACTTGGAGCAAGGCTTCAGTTAGGCTGTCACCCGTACAGCTTACCCCATCATTCTTGGAACTGCATTCTAAAGAAACCCTAACTGTCCAGACTCCTCCTTATGCACACTCACATACAGATAGCTCTAAACCTGCATGATTGGTATGAGATCGTTGCCCGGCTGATGCACTTAATAATTGTCTGTTTCTGTACATAGCCTTTTGTCCAGCCCCGAGGTACAATTTTTAATGTGATTGCTTGTCAAAGATTTGATAATTACAGAGTCGGAATGGGAATAGCTAATACAGAGGTCTTCATATAGAGTTTAGGGTAAGCTAGAAACGGCTTATTAATTGTAAACAGGAAAGCATCTCAATTTCACAAAAAAGACTCCTAGAATTACCGAAAATGGAATGTATAGGTCTCTTATCAGGTCTTTCTCCTTCCTCAGGGAAAATCAGGTTTTATTTTCTCTTGACAATTTGGGGATTATTCATCCGAGAGAAAAATATCTAAGGAAATGAATATGCAATCCAGAAAAGAAAAATACAGGGGACTAATAAGTAGAAGTATTTGACCTTATTTGTAATCAAAGAAATGAAATTCTACAATAAAAAGTCTGTCTTAACCTAGTAGAGTAAAAAAAGTTTAAAAGAGTAAGAATCTCCAGTGTGGAGGGCACAGTGGGCATAAACTGATAGTATCTTGTTCGGAGCAGTTAGGCATGGTACCAAAATACCAAGACCTTTTGACCAGGCGAATTTGTAGAAGAATGCCTACCACAGCTCTGTTGTTTATAAGAGGACAAAAGGCTGTAAATAACTTAAATGTTTGTCATTAGGGGGCCAGATAAATAAAGGACTACTCTTCAGTCATTAAGAACAATGAACTTCTTTTTTTTTTTTTTAAGATTTTATTTATTTATTAGAAATCACAAGCAGGAAGAGAGGCAGGCGGGGGTGGGGGGTGCAGGCTCCCTGCTGAGCAGAGAGCCTGATGTGGGGCTCGATCCCAGGACCCTGGGATCATGACCTGAGCTGAAGGCAGAGGCTTAACCCACTGAGCCACACAGGTGCCCCTAAACTTCTAGATTTATGTTCCTTATTAATATACAGTAGTATAGTCCAACATATCCCTGTAATACATAACCCACGATGCATAAGTGCGTGTATATGTTCTCAGATAAGTATATATTAGAGTATTCCCTTTTCGTATTTTTTCATTGTTGTAAGGGTAGTGATAATGGATTATTTTACACTTAGGAAAAAGATTAAATGAATTACAAAATGAAGAGAACCCAACAGTGGCAGTCAAGTGGAAGCAGTGTCCATTCTTTTTTTTTTTTTTTTAAAGATTTTATTTATTTATTAATCAGAGAGAGAGAGAGCAAGCACAGGCAGACAGAGTGGCAGGCAGCAGGCTCCCTGCCGAGCAAGGAGCACGATGTGGGATTCAATCCCACGTCACCAGGATCATGACCCGAACCGAAGGCAGCTGCTTAACCAACTGAGCCACCCAGGCATCCCGAGCAGTATCCATTCTTCTAAACACAATACCTCCTCATCACTTAGACATGCCCAGACTTTTCTGTAATGTAATCATGTGGTTTTGCCTAATGGCTTTATCTAAAAAATTTAAATAGTACCAATTGGGAACAGACAAACCAAGGGATTTTTGCCTGTAGGAACTCAAAAGGATTTTGTTAGCTGTGGTTGGAAACATTCTCCCATTAGCAGTGATTCATGTATTTAATAAATAGAAAGTACTGTCACTCTGCTAAGTTAGCATCTGGATAACTTTAAAGAAGGACCTGAACAAAGGCACACCGTACATACCCCTGTCTGGTACGTATCAGCCCCTCTAAACTAGGCAGAATACTAGACTACCAAAACAGGAAGCTACTTCTACTAAAATAATGGGTTTATTTTTGTTGTTACTATTACAATACAGTTCTATTTTTAAACTTACAATCAAATAAGTTTGATGTAGTTGTCAAACTTTTACAACATTAACTGCATCTCTCCCACATTAGCTGATCTGCCAAGGAATGGAAGAACTCATACAGCCGATGAGAGGCAACACGGGATCTGTGTGTAGTCTAGCTTCGTTCTGGATCTAGAGCCCTGCAGATTACAACTGTGCACTCACTCTTCGCATCTGCCTGTCTCCTGTTCCCCTGTCTTGTTGGTCAGCTTCACTGGTTGAATGCCATCTCCCTGGTTTGCTCTTTTATATACTTAGGTTTAGAAAAATTTGGTTGAGCCATCACTGATTTTCCACCTAAGAAATAAGAAGCTATGAAATCTTTATTCCAAAGTAAGACAAAACACTGATCTTTTACTGCAGTCAGTTGTGACTTTCCTGGTCTTCATGATATGGGCGTTTCCATTGCTGCTGGTGTCAGTTCCCTGAAGGAGATGAATTTAGTAGGAGTGGCTCCCCAAAGGGGGAAGAAAGGAAATTAGTGGCTTTTCTCTACCCACAAGAACAATCTAGAGTAATTAATCCTTTGTCCACACCTGTCCCCTGCAAGCAAAGGGCAGCACTCCCTAGAAGACGGCACAGTAAGGAAGTGTATGACAAGGGTGACTAAGGCTAACTTTGGATTTGTCCCACAGAACAAGAGCCGGATGTTCCGGGTGCAGTTTAGTGGAGGGTCCAAGGAGCAGGCGCTGGAACACTGCTGCAGCTGTGTGCAGAAGCTGGCCCAGTACGTGCCGGTGCAGGTGCCCGACCCAGTGGGCCAGGAGCTCCCACCGAGTTCCGGCCCACTGACGGGTGAAAGCCGAGGGGACTGTGTGCAGCATGTACCCCTGCAGCAGGGGGTAAGTAGGCAAGTGTGTTGGCTTTGGGAGAAACCTGACAAGGTATTCTTTTGAGGAGTGGGGGCAAAATCACAGTGGAATTTGTTGAGTCTGTCTGGTTTGTAGGTTAAAAGGTACCTAAGTTTAAGTGACTTACTTAAATTGAAGGTTGATCGTCACTGTAGCTACCTCGCATCCTAGAAATTAGAGCAGCCAGGAGTCCCGGCTGTGTTCTAGGTGTCACTGTAGACCGTGGACCTCAACGTGTATGGTCCCTAGACTCTTCCCTGAGACCCTTTTCAGGGGTCTATAAAGTCATCCTTGTTTTTATAATAATATGACATCATTTGCCCTTTTCATTGTTGTATCTGTATTACCTGACAAAAGAATGGAGCAAAGCTACTGTCACCTTAGCACAGATCAAGGCAGTGACATCAGACCGTGCAGGGAGTCAGCACAGTCCTCCGCAGTCACTGGCGGCGAGAACTCACCCACCCACCTTGCACTGGAAAGCGAGGTGGGGAGGCGCCTGAGCTGCCCCTCTGCGCCCTGAACCAGCCCCACTTCCAGAGCGCCTCTGGAGCGCTGTTAGCGCTGGAAACGGCGGACAGACTGCCACAGCCCAGGTTCACCACCCAAGTGAACCTGGTATTTGGTGGGCATTTTCTCAAATGAAGTGAGTCTGTCATTATCGGAAAAAGACTAATAGTATTTATCGACAGTGATGAAATAAGCTTCTCAAGCGAAGACTGGAATCTTGGAAAAACTTGTATCTGCTGCTGGACTGTCACAGTTCCCGACCCAGCCGACTTCTCTGATAGTGCTACTTGTGAACATGGGTGTGTTTCTTTTTTTAGCTATAATTATATGACAAAAAGTTTCAACATTTTGGAAGACCTGTATAGTCCGGTGAACCAGTATTTTCCAAGCGACCAAGCCACGATGCTCCAAAATCATGCATGGATAGAGATCTGGTCAACGTGTACACAATAGTCCCGTGGTTTTAATAACAGAAAGTGTAACAAGTTCATTGCTATGATTTCAGACTCTCTGTTACAACTGACTTTTAAGAACCTATCTTTTGTTGAGTTTTAATGTTCTATCAAAGAATATCCACCATTATCTGAAAAGGGTGTTTTAGGATACTTCTGCCTTTTCCACCTAAATAGCTGTGTGAAGCCAGAGTTTCCTCATGTACCTCTCCAGAGCAACAGATTGAATGAGATAGGAGAGTCCAGCTGTCTTCCATTAAGCAAGACATTCCAGAGATTTGCAAAATCATGACATTTTTTGTTTTAGGAAATAGTTTTTTTTTTTTTCATAAAGACATTTCTAAGAACATATAATGGGTTTATTTTTTAAAATGACTCAGTATTTTTAATTATTTCCATTTTTAACAGATCAGAAATATATAACCAAAACAGAGGCTGTCTGAAGGCCTCAATAATTTATCTGTGTGTAAAGGGGTCTTGGAATCGTAAGTTGGAGGATCACTGTTTCAGAATTTCTCCTGGAAAAAAGACATTTTCTAGCATTTCATTGGCCTGATCCCAAATGTTGTTAGCATAAGCATCTACCTGTGCTCTTGAGATGAAATTCCAGTTTCAAGCTGAGTTTTTAATTTTCTGCTTTGAGAAATTATTTTCCAAACCTGACTTTCTTTCCTTCATCCTGTAAGAGCCCTTAAACCACTGGACTGAGATGGTTTGTTGTTGCTGTTTTTTTTTTTTTAAAGATTTTATTTATTCATTTGACAGAGATAGATCACAAGTAGGCAGAGAGGCAGGCAGAGAGAGAGAGAGGGAAGCAGGCTCCCCGCTGAGCAGAGAGCCCCCGGTGTGGGACTCGATCCCAGGACCCTGAGATCATGACCTGAGCTGAAGGCAGCGGCTTAACCCACTGAGCCACCCAGGTGCCCCTGTTGTTGCTGTTTTGCCACCAAGTTTCTGGTTCAGAATTTATGTAAGGTGAACATAAATTTACATTATTTTTCGTAAGGTCTTTTTCTTTGAACAAGTGCTGACTTCCTCTTGAATGTGCTTAGTTTGCCAAGTAAGATTTTGTATTAGAATTCTTTCCCTTCATTTGTTTCTGTCTGACCTTCTTTGAGAAGATGTCTTCATGCTAAAGCTCCATTTCTTACAAACCCTGGATCTAGTTTCAGGCATTTTGCCACATCAGCTCCCACTGTATTAAGAATCCTTTCCCGCTAAATGGGATGGAGTGGTCTATTATTTAGTACTTTATTGCTCATGATCCTTTGCCCCCTAAATAGAACATCTTCTTTTGTAAATTTCATTGATCCATTATGCAGTTCAGATTATGGTACCCAGGGCATGGGATGGGACAGGAAGCAGATAGGCTCCTAGAATTTGGGTAGTCTGGAATGCCTTATAAAGGGCAACGAAGATGCATCAGGCTAGAAATTAACCAGGCTACACAATTATCTGAATAGAAGAAGATAAACTGAGGCTATAGCATGGAGTAGCAAACACAGGCTGAGGGTTGTGAACTACAGAAGCAGATGGAGGCTCTACCGCTCCAATTTTGAAGGCTAGTCCCAAGTATCTAGGTAGAAGTATCCGCAAAGTGGCTAGAAATTTTTCATCCTTTTCTTGATTCTGTCTTCAGGTACCTTTCCAAACTGTAGTTTGGTGTTATATGTGATGTTGTTCAAAGACCACGGGCTGTGGCATCAAAATGGAACTGGAATCTTGACCCTATTAGTGGCTGTGTGAGGAGGAGTCCCTGAACCTCATCTGTAACACTGCAAGATGGAAATGTTCTGTGTTTATGTATGTATATGTATATATACACACAGAGATGTAGTAGAACACCTGGCAAACATCTAAACAATGTTACTCATGACCTTCACTGTCAGAACTGTTACCCACCCAGATTGTTCCCTTGCAGATGGACAAGTTCAGGTGCCAGTTAGTTAGCCAGGATCACAACTCCAAAGGGGCCATAATAAAATGCAGTGTCTGAAGCTGCAGAGCAGAAGACAAGATAAAACCACTGGGTTAATTTGCCACAGTGTAGATATCGTGAAGCACTGTCTAGAACATTCTAGTCTTCCTTATGGCAAAACATTCCCACGTTTGCCCATAGCTGCTGCTGTGCAAATGTGGTACCATGTTCCCTTTCTCAGAATCCATCTGAGTTGCAAGCTGTGGCCAAGTTCTAGTCATCATGCTGCTCTCTTGTATTCAGGTGTGTCATCTTCCTAAGAACTACATACACACATGTATATGTATGTATATGTGTATGTGTATACACACACACACATATATATATATATGCACATGCATATACATATATATTTGGGGGGGTCTGAAATAGTTATCTTCTTTGCAGATAGAGATTAATTACATGTCTTTCTACTTCAAGCTCTTGAGTCCATTTCCCAGAGAATTTTGTTTTTACTTTACCTCAGCCTTGTAATTTTGCTAACTGTGGCTTAACTGTTTCTCAACCTGAGAGTTTCTAAGCCAACCCAGCCCACCCCGAAGAGAGGGGCACAGGATGGTAGTTGCTGGTGAACTCTCCTTTGTCAAAACAAGTCTGGAAGAAGCAAACAGCAAGTTACTGTGTGCGCAGAATCTTCTAAGTCTACACACTTGAGTGGAGGACAGTCTAAACCCGAGCCACCCTACTTGCCTCAGGTGCTACCCTCACACTTGGCTACTGTTCAGTGTTTATGCGACACCACATTTGGTTGATGTCTGTCCCAGCTGTCTGAGGAACATGATGTGAGCTGAGCTGGTACATATCCTAGGAAAGCATCACATACCAGAGCTAGGCGTGCCATGCCAGGCATGAGAGTCTTTTATTTTCACACATGAGGAAACTGAATAGAGAAAGGGGCTTTACCTATGGACTTCTGATTCATTTGAGTCCCTTAACCTTTTTGTCATTTTTAGTATTCTTGACTAGTTTTCTCTTTGTTCCTTACGTCCTGTCACCCTACCTTCCATTTTGATGCTTCCAGCTGTACTTTTTTTCTGAATACATACTGACCAGTGATGGTCAGCTACCACATAGGAGGAGACAGAATCTGGCACCCCCGACTTCTGGCGGCCAGAACATACTGATATAGCATGACAGAGGCACCACCAGCTCACACCTCAGGTGGGCACGCCTGTGTGCAACAGCCACAGGTGGCCTGAGCCTAGGTGGACCTGCAGGTGTATGACTAGGAAGGAGGGGGCAGGGCATTGGAAACAGTGCTTTTAGGTAGAAGCAGCCTTCCAAGCCTTTCGGGCCTCGGGCCGTCTCCTACCCTGTGTGGATTTTATTTGCCTGGAACACATCCCGTATTCTACCCGAACAGTCTCCTCACATTGTAGATTCTTGTGAAATGCACAGATTCTGGAGCATCTCCTACTTCCTACCTAGCATAGAGCCTCCCTTTAGCTCACCCCCCACCAAGAGCCTGAAGTCTTAGACCTGCTTCCATTCCAACACCGCTTGGGTTGCATTGTAATCACTGTTTCACTTGTTGGGTTCTCACTGGGCTGTAGGTTCTTGAGGGCTGGAGCTCTGCCCTGTTCTCTGTGGCCCTTTCCCTTTCTCACCCCAGTGTCTAGTAGGCACAGACATTGTTGAATGAAGATACCTTGTTATTTTACTCAGAAGAACGCATTCTCTTAGAATATCTAAAAAGATTTTAAGTCTTATTAAAAGCATATGGTTATCTTGAAATTACACGGTGTCCCCTCCCCGCACGTGCTGCCCCCCCCCCCGCCCGGTTTGCTTTTCTGCTGTGATGATGTATTGCTTGAGTCATAATTCTCAGAAAGGAACAAATCATTACCAGAAGCTGGGCAGGTCGCCTGCCCTATGGGACGAGCTTGTGGGCATGAGCTAGGCCTCCAAAGTCTGGAGCGCATAGTGGTGCTGGACAGTGGAAAGTCCTAAAAGCCTAGTAGCAGACACTGAGGAACACATACCAGGCACAAGGCAGGGAGCCTCAGACTGAAACTGTACTCTGTACTCCCTCGCCTAGCTTAAACCAGGCAGACTCCATGCGTCATGACTTTACGCCCTTTACTGACCTTTTTTTACACAAGCAGACATGCTGCCACTCCTGTGATGGCCGGTGGCATTTGTGATTACATTCAGCTCGTCCCCTAACTGCAGCCATGTCCTTGCAGCCACCCCAGAAGCCAGAGAAGCTGCAGCCATGTGGACCGGCCAGCACGAGTGTTTCCGGAGGAAGGATCTCAGTGAGTCGGTTAGCTCAGGTAGAGCCTATTTTCCTGTTGTTTTCCTTGGTCATGAAAACAGTGATCCTGAGGAATCTGCTTCCCAGCGGTCACCCCTTGTGGAAGAGTAAGCTAAGATGCTAGTGTGGAAGCTGGTGCTGAGCGGGGGCTCTTGGGCCGATGGAAGAGCGGTCTCTGGGGAAAGGCCGGCAGGGTGGGCTGTGCCTGTGGCCTTAGCGGTTCAGTGTGGGAGATAACAGATTTAATTACCACCTCCCCAAAAGGAAGAGTAGAGGGAAGTACTTCCACTTAATTTTGGACATGGAATTTGAGAACTAGTCTAAGACAAATATCAATATGAATTTGGAATCAGATGGTGGTTTCTGTAGGGACAAACTTCCGGTGCTGCGATCTCAGCTAAGGATGTGTGGAAACCCAGGAGGATTCAACCTGGTTCGCACAGACTAGCTTTCAGACATTCCTCCCTCCCCTTGCAGTTTGCTATTACCAAAGAATCCCACAAAATCTGTTCATTCAAATTCGGGGTCACTTGATGCCTACTCAGCTGGAAGCTCCTGGAGACCTGTCTCCCCACTGTGTTTCCCTGCTGTGCTGGACAGCACACGGTCAGGCTAACAGCTTCTGACTTTCATACAATTCTGCATGGAAATCATCAGTATGCAAGGATAATTTTTTTTTTTAAATTTATTTTAGAGCACGTATGAGGTAGGGGATGGGGAGAGGGAGAGAATGAATCTCAAGCAGACTCCACGCTAAGTGCAGAGCAGTGTCAGGCTGGATCCCAGGACCCTGACATCATGACCTGAGCCAAAACCAAGAGTCGGACATTTCCTGACTGAGCCACCCAGGCGCCCATCTTTCTTTTTAAATGTATTTATTGAACTGTGCTAACAGTGGTATGAAACAGAAAACACTGGTGTTTTCTCCGTCTGGCTTATCACTACTAACTCAGTCATAGAACTAACCTGGACAGTCATAGAACTAAAAAACTTAAGAGGAAAGAAGACTAAGAATTCATGTCTATTCCTTTTAATAACTCAAGCAACTATGACAAAACCAAAATCAAAACCAAACACAAATCTAAACGCCTCTGTCCAGCGGCAGATCAGGCTACATAGTGCCCCAGTATATAGCCTCCTATTTGCATTGTGGCTAGAGGGTAACTGAATGAGAGGCTGAGGACAGGAGAGCCACACCAAAAAAACCATGGAAACGGCACGGTGTGATACCCTTCTTCAGGAAATGTCAGTTGCTATAAAAGGTGTATCTTAGCCCAATTTATTTACATAGTAACTATACATATGTAAGTATTTGCATATTTACATATTATGGAAGCAGGTACAAACAAGAGAGAGCACCAGGCTGGTCGCTCAGACAGGTTATTCGTTTGCTCTAAACTTCTAGACAAGTCATTCCATGAAGGTCTAAGTGGGTGACACTTTTAGAAATCGTTGTAGCCATATAGATCAAATTTTATGTTCTGTCTTGTTACCTGTAATTCCATTTCAACTACATAAACATGCATATAAGGATGCCCTTCACAGTGTTGAGCACAGATAGAAGATCAGAAACAACATAAATGTTGACTAATAGGACACTAAGTGGTTTTAAGTGTGGCATAACCGTAAACGGGATAAAAATGCAGCCGATAAAAGTGACACATATCCCTGTCTATTGCCATGGAGCAATATTAGCAGTACAGTAAGTCTTTAAAAGGCTACAAAGCAGCATGGTTGATTTTCTTGTCCTGAATACAAACAAAAGTTGGAAGGAGATACACTAACCTCTTAACAGTGGCTCTCACTGGAGAGCAGGGCTCCATGTTACTTTCACGTTCTCTCCTGAAGCAGAGTCTGAGAAGTTAGTTTGAATTTAGAAAAGTAAATGTCTATTACAGATCGTGTCTAGGGAAACATCAGTTGTATCCACATACACCAAACCATGCCATCCATAGAAAGGGATAAATAAGTCTTCATCGTTCTAGGACTGAGTTAGTAGTGATAAAACCACTCACCTAGGAGGAGTGTTAGGAGTCAAAGCAGCAAGCGCAGAGGGAACACCACAGAGCCGGAGCCCACAGTCTCGCGTGATGTGTGGACTCCAGTGTCACCGCACCATCCAGACTGCCAGGTCCAGTAGACTTTAATTTGAACTCTCATATCAAAATAGTGGCAACTTACTCACCTGGTTTTAAAATACTGCAAGTTACCAAAGACACACAGATGGTAATCCATCAAGTGACAAACTTGCTTGACACTGTATGACCTCATCTGTGACATTTTGGAAAAGGCAAAGCTACAAGGTATGGAAAAGAGATGAGTGGTTTGCCAGGGGTTAAATGTTTGACTACTAGAGTGGAGGTGGTATGAAGACATTTTCTGGGCTGGGGAGTGGTATGGAAAGGTCCTGTTTTCTTGATTGTGGTGACAGTTTCATGTTCCTCTCCCTGTCCAACTTCACGAGTAAGACTGGAAAGAGACATGAGAGTTAATTATGTCCTTTGGATGGTCAGTTTGTGACTTTAATTACATTCAAAACCCACTTCCCACACGGTGAACTGCTCACACCCATTCATCTATGAGGTCTGGGAAAGCTGAACAAAGCTCATGCATTTCATTCACTGACAACTTTATCAGTCCACAAAATGTGCTGATCTTAACTTTGTAAATCATTTCATTAATACATTTGAAATAGGGATACAAGTTGATATCACTTCCTATGTATATTTAGAAACGTCATATAAAGGAACCCTATAAAGCTAGAAAACACTAATTTTTGGTGTATGTTTCCCTAATACTTCCTTAAAGCAAAGTTTTTCTGTGTTCTATTCAGGCTGTTGCTTTTGGCTATACTCTCTAATAAACTACTCTTCTGAAATCCCCACAGTCTCTCCTGGTGTCAGGGGAGCGGCTCCCGGTCTGCGAACAATCTGCGTGGGACGCAGAAGAGTTAGGCCCCTTTCTACGCTTGTGCCTCATGGATCAGAATTTTCCCGCGTTTGTGGAAGAGGTGGAAAAGGAACTCAAAAAGCTGACAGGGTTGAGAAATTAACACTCCAACAAAGGAAGCTGAAAGCACTGAAAAAGTGCTTCCTCCTAAGATTAGATACAAGAATAAAGAATATTATTCCGGGGGCACCTGGGTGGCTCAGTGGGTTAAAGCCTCTGCCTTCGGCTCAGGTCATGATCTCAGGGTCCTGGGATCGAGTCCCGCATCGGGCTCTCTGCTCAGCAGGGAGCCTGCTTCCTCCTCTCTCTCTCTCTGCCTGCCTCTCTGCCTGCTTGTGATCTCTCTCTCTGTCAAATAAATAAGTAAAATATTAAAAAAAAATATTATTCCGAACACCTTTTATCAATGTTTTATTTTTAAAAACAGGTGAATCCACTTTTTTATACATCATTGCACTTCAACACAAAACACAAGTACATGCATCTATGGTTACACACCGCATGAGAACCCTGCCGGGCGAGAAAATCTACACTCAACCGTTAAAGCAATGTGAAAAATACAGTGTCAACCCCGGAGGAGAACGAGTTGCATAGAATACCATGCGAGAACATTTCAAGGTCATTGAAAACAAAAGGTAAATTATAAAAGTTTGCCTTAATTGAATGTACAATAAGGTTCAACACATCAGTGCAAAAGGATTTAAGAATTTACATGGTTTAACAAAAAAGAATCACTTAAAAAGCAATCATACATATATACTGCAATTCAATATATCCATTCAGTGGAGCGTTCCAGCTTCTTACCAAAGTCACAGGTTAAGCCCTTAGAACTACAGATTTCAGTTTATATTACTCATCTTTATGTACCAGAACTGCACAATTTCCTCATCTGACAACATACAATAAGGAATGAATATCAGCAGCTAAAAAATGAAACAAGCATTTATTTTATTTTGGATTTCTCCCACCCCCAAAAATATAAATATATATATATATATATTTATATACTGTATATATCTGTAGGTTTTGCTGTACTTTACAAAAATGTTTTCACTAGATGGCAGCAGTGCAATTTAGAGCTTTGCCAATTTAACAGCTGCATTAAGTAAAAAATGGCGCATGCACGATCCGATCCTGAGGACCTTTTCACTTCTACTTAAATATTTTAACAAAGGGGGGAAAAAGCAACATTCACAGCACATCAAGCCCAAAATAGTTTACACCTTCTACACTGAAGCATTGTTTAAAATGAACCTGACTAGTTCACCCTTACAGGAAAGGCTAAATAAGGCATGCTTTAGACAGTCGTTGTGGTGTTGCTCACTTGAAAGGGGAGAGAACCAAAGAGGTCCAAGCAGAAAATTTAGCAGGTCATGTTGCCACCAGTTTCAGGAACCTAAAGATCTGTAAAGAGACAGTATGTGGAAATTAAAAGGGAATATGCACCATCACTGAAGACTACACTAAGTGCCACATCAAACAAAGCTTCGGTTCAGACACATGCTCAGGGATGTGGTGTGAAATTCTGATCTCCATGTGCCTACGTGGAAGGCACTGCAGCCCAGCTGTGCCGGCCACTGTTCCTGCCTGGCCCTCACAAGCAAAGTGGAATTAACTGGCCTCTGGGAATAATCCACACAAGGGGACAAGTTTTCCCTCTTTTTAAAGATATGGTTAAATAGTGGTGCAGTGTCTTTTTAAAACACCACACATACTCTGAAATGGCACTTATAGAGATATGTGGAACAACACAGCTGAAAATGTTCCTTTCCAGTGGCTGCACTGGACGAAGGACAGAGAAAGAACTTGTTCCATCAGTATTGGCTGCTCAGAAATGAACTACCAAGATCCCACAACGTGATGCCAACTACTGAAGAATCTGTAGCAAGGTCAACAGAGGCACACTCATTGGAATATAATTTTTAAAACTTCTAAAGAAGGCCATACTTACATTATAAGCAGTATTTAATTTGTGTTTCTCTGGCGCAAGTTTTTATCTTTGTGATTGTTGGTAGAGTTGGTTTTCCTTTGGAGGAAAAATTGCATTACAAAAGTTAAACTCAAAGTAGCAACTCTTGAAATTATAACACATGGAAATACAGGGATTCTTTCACTTACTACCATCCCTGGTGTAAGAAGAAATTTTACTGCACACTAATGCATAAGAACACTCCATAAAGTGCCTACAGATCTTCGAGTAATCCTTTTGACTCCCACAATACAATTTTCAGGTACCTTTCCCTCTGATTTATGGACTATAAAGGTAAAAACTGTAGTTTCTTCTCTACTGAACACCACAGTCTCTCCTCAAATAAAAGATGATCACATATGGGCAGTGCTGTGCCTTAACCAATTTGGGCAGTTTGCCTGTCACTCCTTAGTCTGCAACTCTAGGAGGTTCTGCTTATCTCGGACAGATTCAGAGCCCGCAGTACCGTCTCCCTCGGACACATGCAACTGTTGAGGGAGCCTGGCAGCTTACCTGTGCTATAGTTCCACTTGAGATGATGAACAAGACTGGAAGTCTCTGATACATACTGGTGATTGCCCCCCCCCCCCGCATTCTCAATTTGAGCATACAGGATGCGCAAACCTTTATTCCTGCATGGCATTCCACTTTATATTGTTAGAAAAAAACAAAATTATACTGCCTGTCCTGGGAATCAAATGGTCGGTCAGCCCCAACTGTGCGGCTAGGGAGGTCTACACTACAACACTCACTTCCACTCACTGGTTGTCCACAACCTTTGCTACTCTATTGGATTACACTGCAAATATAAAATAAACTACTGAATCAATGTCCAATAAATTACTTACATTGGTCCAGCTGGTTCATCATCTGTGAGGTATTCAGATTTTTAATAATCCATTGAGAGACAGGAGAAGAAAGGAGAAAATCGTGAGACTCTACATAAGAACTAACAGAACAGCAAATGGCAAGTGGCAAACATGGCTATTCATAGCATTTATTCAAGGCCATTCCATCTGGAGGTGCAAAAACACTCATGGAGTTATTACTTCTAGATTCAAGTTTTTAATGGCAGGTATGTTGTTTCAATGGTTTTAGTTAACACTTTGAATGCTTGTCATGAAAAACTGCAACTGTAGCGGACAGATAGGCTGCAATATTATTATACTCATCTTGTCCCCAAGTTCCAGTGGTTCACTCTTAAATAGATGAGAAGACAAACCAACATTTCAGTTGTAAAATCCTGCTGTTTGTTTTCTTGGGGTGAATGCGTGCACAGTTTTGGCTCAATCCTGCAAGGTAGATGGATGTGTATGTTCTATACATTAGCCACACATCCTCACTTCCCCAAAGGACACTGCTCTTGCTCTTCTGTAATCTTTAGGAGAGTCTTTCATCTGGAGAAAAGACTGAGGAAGAGGAAGCCACAATAGTTCAACCTAATACTGGGTTAGCCCGGCTGGGCTATGCCCGCAACAAGTGTATGGGTACCAGATGTTCCGTGACACACCAGGGAGAGCTGAATAGTGGTGACATCCCTCTAGAAAAGACTTCAGACAGAAAGACAGGCTCAACTCTTGAGCCCTGGCCAAAACCAGAACCGAAATCCAGATGAGCCATGAGATTTTTCTTTTTCTTTCTTTCTTTTTTTTTTTTTTTAACCAAAAAGCTTAGATTCTCTGAGTTTAGAAGCCTTCTTAAATTGGTATTTCACGATTGTGATTTTTAAGTTTTTCTTTCCTGTTTGTGGACTGAGGGCAACTTGGTCCCCTTTAGGCAGAGATGTACATACATGGAATGTTTGTTTTAAAGAGGCCCACAAACGGGAGGGAACAGTAAGTGCTCTCAGTTTCTTTCTGTTTTACGTAAGTCAGGTAG
Organism: Mustela nivalis; assembly: GCF_964662115.1. Lineage (NCBI taxonomy): Eukaryota > Metazoa > Chordata > Mammalia > Carnivora > Mustelidae > Mustela > Mustela nivalis. The sequence continues at coordinate 115,756,572 of NC_139025.1, forward strand.
ACTAAATGATTCAGAACAGTTTGATTTCACTGAAGGCTTCCAGAAAAACTCTCAGCAGGATTCCACAAGGGGGCTTGGTGCACATGAAGCAGTTATGGAGGTCACAGTCTCCGTGTAGGCATCTGCAGGAGCACACGTCAGGAGTAATGTCTGTCACAGGGAGACATTGCTCCACCTGTTCCTTTGAGGCAACGGAGAGGCAAAGCCACTGCCAGCACACACAGTGACTGGAGCAAAAAAAGATTGAAAAACAAAAACAAAAACGAAAACAAACTAACCACAAACCAGTGACTTGTCAGCCAGAACAACAGGCTAGCGACACACCAGTGTCCACAAGGCTCTACTACAAACAACAGTACACTCTCGACCAGGTACAGAGAACAAACTAAGACTCAAGGACACCCAAGACAGCTGTGTGCCGTGTACGCAGTGGAGATATACGGGACAAACCAAGACTGAGACACAAGCCCAGCCTACGTCCACTGGCACCACAATGCCCTACGCTCTCAGCATCCAGGCCAAGCCAGCTCAGCTACATGCCAGGAACTAAGCACTTCAGGAACTTAAAGGAAAAGACCCAGGAGCAAACTTAGAATAGTTTCAGTGCTTTGGCTGTGCACCGGAAAACAGAAAATTCTAGAGCAAGATAACTGACTAGAATATCACCAATCTACACCCAGCATGAAAAGAAAAAGCAGGGAAGGGAGACTCGCGATAGCCAAGCTAATCTCCTCAAAGCATGATACTGTCCGCACTGACCCAGGCACTTTACACGCAAGCTTTGCTTTCCTTTGGTGGCAGAGGGGGAGGCCCTGCTGTCTGCCCAGTGACGTCATCTTCCAGCCCAACAAGCTGGTACCGTGCAAAGGGCTGCATGTAGGGGTTTTAGCAACAGCGGCTCTGGTGCAGCTGCCATGCCTGCAGGTGGGAGCAGGTGCTGCTCACACTAGTGTCTGGATCTCGCATCGTCTCTCCCCCCAATGCACATTTACAAGGAACCCAGAAAACAGTCTCATGTCTCCTACTGTCCTGGACTGAATCACTGTCTGCAGCACCACTCTCCCTTCACGGGTCAGACAAAACAAAACAAAACAAAACAAAACAAAAAACAAACAAAAAAAAAAACAAAAAACAACCTGACCCTAACAGGGAAGTCAGGAGAGAGGAAAGCACAGAACTACAGAAGAAAAGGTACGAAAATCAAAAAGTAAATGAGGATTAAACAGCAAACTGAAATCCAAATTAGTTGTGAAAGTGAATGAAGTAAACTTGAAGAAAAGTGTTAACATTATGAACTGTGCATCGTATAGACTGAAGCGGAGATTAAACAAACTCCAAAAGCATGCATATCGCTCACTTACCACCATGTTTTAAGGGTTTGATGCAATTGAGGGGGGAAAAAAAAGAAGTCATAGTAACCGACAAATATCAACATACCCCCAAACCCTCAGGCCAAAAGATAGCGGCTTAAACTGGCTCTCCTCTTCGCCTGGGATTACTCACAGCCACTGGCTAGATGGGAGGAAGAGGACTGGGGAGAAAGGGAACAAGATGCTTCTGGAATCCATCTGAGGAGACTGAAGTTCCTGGTGGAACTGCCATCTTCCCAACTAGTTGTGCTATGGCGCTCACTCCGCCAGATCCCATCGCCTCACCATCTGGAAGGTGCTCTGCGATGCCCAGTACACAACGCGTTACCTGATAGGACACCACCTCGAAAAAGATGGCTTTTCAGTCAAAGTGACCAAGAGTTGATATCTAGTCAAAGCTTTTTCACTGCCTTCCTCTCACTGAGGATGGATTTTTCTAGTTCCTAAACCTGCTTAAATCTTGCCTTATCTCCATAGAGCAGCATTAAACCAGAGAGATTAACGGTCACATCCAGTTGCCTTTCATATTTAGTCCTACTGTATTCTCTCCACAAGGTAACTTGTTACTGACTCAGATGACCCCTAGCTAGGAGACGATTTTAAAAAGTCACATTTCTTTTCCAGCATTCCCAGCCAGCTGAAAAGCTTCAGATGTTCCCAACTAACAGATTTTTTCAAACATAAGAAAAGCTCTTATTTGTAAAGTGTCTAAAAGATTTTGAATGTATCATAGCCACTAAAAATGGTCCCCCTAAACCCCCAAATATCTTCTCCACCAGTAACTTAAGGAGGAGTCCCTTTGAACTGCTAATAAAAATTGTCCCCTGAATGTGAAAACAGAAAACTCTCTGATGCTGCCACTTCTCTTAAATCAGCTCTTCTTGTTTTCATTCGAGGTCACTAAATGTCCAGTAGAACTGAAGGCCCCAACAATGAGGCAGGCTCGCACCACATCTCCCCAGGTGACTGGGGAAGACAGACTTGAAGCATATTCGCGCGCACACTAATCCCTCCCTGGGTTCCGTCAGCAGAGAACTGACACGGAAGGTGTGCTCCAAGCATGTGAGCTGTAGGACGGATAGAAGGCTAAGAGGATGCCGGCTCGACCTAGTCTTTTTAGATAATTACCATTTAACATTTTCAGAGAATGTAGTCAAGAAGTGAGTAAAGTGAAAAAACGAAAACTCTGATTTGACCCCATGATTCATCTGTTAACTGAAAACACTGAAGGTAAAAGGCGATATGCAGATAATCTACCTGTAAGACAACATATTGGGCATCGATCCTCAAACACATCACAGCAGGGGCTTAAAGGGACTTAGCGTGCATTTTGCTTGTAAAATGCCCTGAGTAGAGGCACCTGGGTGGCTCAGTCAGGTAAGCACCTGCCTTTGGCTCAGGTCCTGAACCCAGGGTCCTGGGATCAAGTCCCTGCATTGGGCTCCTGCCAGTGGGGAGTTTTGCTTCTCTCTCTGCCTGCCGCTCCCCCTGCTTGTACACACTCTCTGACAAATAGATAAAATCTTTAAAAATAAAGTGTCCTGGGTAGACTCTAGTAGAGTCTACTAGAGACAAAGACAGAGATCTTTTGGTTTTCTTCTGCTGAAAACCACTAAACCTTAACTCTAAGCATTTCCTATGTGAGAAATCTGAAACAGTATTTACTTTTCTGGGGAAATATACTCAGACGAAACTCTCTAAGTTCGAATTTGTGCATGTGTACAGTTTTAAATTGTTTAAATTGTTCCCTTAGTGCTTTTCTGGTAAGGGGCTGAGTGTCTTAAGAGCTCAGACTGCCCAAATAGGAATATTGTGAGTTTTACATGAAATTGTCTCATACAAAAAAAAGTTCAGTGACTCAGAAATCATACATCTACTCTGATAGTAAAGTACCTATTTTGGCAGAGAAAGCATGTCAGGCATATTAAAAAAAAATCCATTTTCACTATGTCATAAATAAGTCAACAGCTCCACAGACGGTTATCTGACACAAACTCATCACCTCTACAACTCCAGTTTGTATCAGATAGGCAGTCCCTCTTCCTTCATTCCACACAGGGGTGCATGCATCTGTCTACGTGTAGGCTTGGGGAGGGCTGTGTGGGGAGAAAGCATATAAGAGGGTGGCCCGTACATGGGACTGCGCAGGAGTTGAGGGGAAACTAGCTGGAAAAAAGCTACAGCATAAGGAAAACTCACTGAAGAACAATCGACTTTTTTTTTTTTTCTTTAATGATTAATTCCAGGGGGACAAGAAATGAAGGGGCATAGGAGCAGGGAGGAGTTGGAGAGGAGGCAGCAGACAAAGGAGAAAACTCTGGTGCGGAAATGCTGGAGCAAGGCAGGGATGTGGAGAATGGAGCCTGGACCGCGCTGGCTGTCGGGAAGGGAGCGGAGAGGAGGCAAACACTGCGATAATCCCAGCACCCCAGGTCTGTCACCCCAATTCAACAAGAGAAAAGTAAATGCTGCTTACATTATAGTTCCTCTAAGAGACGAGAGCAAGATTTTAATTTGCACTTACCCATGTCTTTCATGTAGGATTCATCCACTGTCTATAATAATTTCACTTAAAAGAGGGACCTTCCCTTCGGAAGCCACTCAGATCTGCTGACCACACACGGCTCCTCCACCCAACTAGCCACCACTTGCACTCAAGAGCCATGGAGCTCTAGGTGGTGGTGGTGGTGGTGGTGGTGGTTTTTACAATAGCTGCTCCCCATGTAGGTGTCTGTGCTTGTCAAAACCAATACTAACCATTTCTCAAATCTAACCCAAATGTCTTCCACACATGCGGGGTGGGGTGGGGGGGCAACCTGGTAATAAACCTGGTAATAAAGTGGCTTCCTAACAGGAAGACTCAGATGGGGATGTGCTAAGCCAATGTGTCACTCTGCCAAGAGAGTGGCAGCCAGCCTTGTCTTAAAAAATCAGGATCTGAAGCCCATCTTTGCCTTCTCCTACCTCTTTGCTTCTCTACCTTTCCGAACAGAAGGCTGAGCAAGGTGATATTCTGCAAGGCAAAGAGCATTCTGAGGGGATGAAAAGCCTTTGCAGAACTGAGGCGTAAGTGCTCCTAGGGAGCCAACGCTGGAAATACAGCGTCCCTTGACTCTCAGGCCTAAATATAAGTACTCTGCCTTGGAATCCTAATTTGTGGCAGGAAAGAGACAAAATTATAGGAAAGATAGTATGCATGTGTGAAAATCCCAAGAAGGCAGCTCGCATCATAGAACAGCAGTTCTGTGGACTTAGGAGAAGGAATGTAAAAATCCTGGGGCACGTTCCCCCTGCAGGAACTGGCTCATTTATTCCCACAAGCCCAGGGGCTTCCCACCTCCCACAGGCGTAGTTAGGTTAAACAATGAGCCTTTCCAGCAGCCTCACTGTAATACTCTCTTCTGCTTAGGGCAACCAGAGAGATTTTGGAGGTGCTGAGAAGGAAAAGATGGGGAAGGCCTCTCAAACGTGGCCTTCCAGAGAATCCAAAGCTCCCAGGCCTACCTTCAGGGCTGCATACCTTCTGAGGGAGCAGCAGCCACAGGGACACAGACAACTCTGCGGGGTGAGCACAGAACTGTGGTGCATGAGCACAGGCCCAGGATTGTCACAGCAGAGCTGGCATCCTCACCGTCACCTAAGGCCGGCCTCCACTGAACTTAGACCCACACCCTTCTTGTCTAGTCAGTGACAGGCAAGTGGTGGTAATCGCTGGCTGGCCAATGACTTTGACGGTGATGTTACAGGGCAGAAGGGTGGGAGCTAGTCAGGAAGCCAAAAGTACTACCGATACACATCTCCAGCAGCAGCTGCCCCCTGACTATAATCGTGGGGTTAGAAATGGAATATCCACGACCAAAACAAAACAAAAGGAAAAAACCCTAAAGATCCCCTAGGACTTTCCTCATTGTAAGCATGTCCAAAAATCTAAGTTCCTTGTTCTTTCCAATGCTTACTAATTCACTGTTGTCCTGATGCCACTATCCAGTCCTACCTCTGGCCTAAGCCAGCCTAAGGGTGTCACCTCAGGGCCTGGGCTCCAGGTGTTACTGCTTAGTAGCTCAGTCTTAAAACCAGGGGCGATGGATACATCAGACTACACCATCCTTGTCTGTGAGACAGCAGAAAAGCCAAATGCTTGGTGGCTGCCTCACCAAGAACCTTGAAACCTGCCAAAGGAACCTAGCAAGGGAGCCAAAGGCTGATCTTATTCTCAAGATCAGTCTGATTGGGCTGGGGCGGCACCTGCAGGGCTATACCAGGCAACCACATGACAACCAATGAGATACCTTAAATCTGCCTGAAAGGCCAGGTGGCCTGCGATCTTGGGTGGCTTCTAGGCTTGACCTGGATTCCCCTCAAGCTCAATCTGCCTGATGATCTGTATTGGAGGAGGACAGAGCTGAACAAAGAGACTGACAGCTGCCTGTTCCCCACATGGGGCCTGAAGGGCAGATGGGACTGGGGCTTGGAGAACAGCCAAATGCAGGGATGGAGCTAATTATAGCTCGAAGGTGGCTAATCTTAAGAGCAGGGTGTGAGGAACCAGTATGGGAATTCTCCTTCTCTCCTTTTGGGACTGAACCCCAACATCCTTATAGTCCTTTTTGGGTGCTTGGAAACCATCTCAAGGATCCAACCCCAACATTACAGCTATTTTGTAGGGATGCTCTTACCATCAGGAACTTCATCTGGCCTCTTCCTCTTCTCATACACAACAATGATCACCACAAGGATGATGATTTCAGCCAGAATTCCCAAAAAAGGCCAGAGCGGGGCCAGGTGGCTCCGTACCCTGAGGATGGTGACAACGGAGGCGGAACCGATGGAGTTGGTAGCATTACATTCATACTCGCCAGGGTCTTCTGTGATCTGGAGACCCACGATGCTCAGCTCAGTGTAATTCTCCTTGTTGATAATGAAGAAGCGGCCGGAGGTATTGACAATGTCCTGCTCAGAGGCAGAGAAAGTAAGAACACACAGAGGTCAGTGGAGGTGAATTCGTGTCCAAGACAAGACAGCAAAGTTCTCCCTTCTTAGGAGGACTCCTGGCTAGGATGAGGGAGCAGTGTCTCGGACCCTCTTTGTCCAGGTAACTCATGAGCAGCTCATTACTTGCTTCCTTTCAATATCAGTAACAGATCAGCAAGCTTCTGGCAGAGCCAGGTTAAGGCCTCCCCTGCCCAACGGTCCTCTAGACTTCTCCAACTTCTCTGAAGTGAATGGAAGAAGTCCTACCCTGTAAGCTCAGAAAAGACCAACTCAATCTAGAAAATGCTACTTTAAATATAGATAAGAAACTGTAACAGGAAGAAGATGAAGAAAGAGGGGTGTGCCCTCTATGGTCAGGCAAATATGCTAACTTCAGGCCTGTCTGAGGACTTCAGAATCTGCACATCTACTTCACACTTGGTGAGTTCTGAAGTCTCCTTAAACTTCCTCTAGAAACCATGCTAAGAACTTGCTCCTAGTCAGAATGGAGAAGTTCATTAACTTCCCTTTCCTTTAAGAATTAGACGGTTAAAGGAAAGTTTATTCAGTCAATCAACAGCTGTTTACTAATGTATGTTATATGTCTCATAACCTACCAAGGGGAAGGCGAGACACAAGCGAACAAGGAGGCTGGCCTTAAGAGGGAACCAGACCTCCAAAAGGATGGTTACAGGAACGTGGCAAGAAGCCCCAACACACAGCACGTGCTGAGTACTGGGGGGAGACAGTGAGTGGCCAGTGCCAGAAAGAGTTGGATAAAGCTTGGGAGAAGAGCCAGCTTTTGCACTAGATGGTGGGGGGGAGGAGAGAGGATGGAGCAGATAGGAGCGCTCCGGGTCCATGTGAGAAGGCAGAGGCAAGAGTCCACAAGCAGGGGTCTAGGTGGAGCTGGGACAGGCTTACAGCACTGGGGTGACGGCAGGGCAAAAATGGACTTGTGTCAGCAGGCGGCAGCAACTAAAGCATAATCAGAAATAGTAAAGAAAGCGGAAGATAGCCCTGGACTGAGGTCTATCTGCACAGAGTGGCACACGCAACTTAGTGTGGGTAAGGTTAAAATGGCAAACACAGCCTTCAGAGTAAGTTATGAAGCTTCACTTTGAGGACTTGGAACGCTGCCAACTTCTCTAACCCCCTACTCTCCTGGTTCACTCAGTCCATGTTTTCCACTTATGATCAGAAGTGATGTCTTCTTTGATCCACAAACCTTCAACACGGGTTTTTTTTTTTAAATACCATGATATGCAAGAAACTTTAACCTTTTCAATCAATGCATAAGAAGATACTGAGTGGGACTTGTCCTACTGCTACAGAATTGATGACTAGGGAGAAGCATCACAAGTACCCCATACCCGTGGATGGAAGTACAGCATAGGGAACAGGGTCGATAATATTGTAATAACGTTGTACAGTAACAGATGGGACTACACTTGATCATGGTAAGCACTGCACTATGCGTAGAACTGTCCAATCACTGTGCTATCCACCGGAAACGAATACGTTATATGTCAACTATACTTCAGTAAAATTTTTAAATATATACATACATTTTTTTGAAGGACAGCTTTTCAAACACCTTTAATCTAACTTGTACTGAGGAAGTGTTCACATACATTTATAACTAACAGTGATTGATATTTAGGTTTCAGTATTAACACTGTGTTATATGTTCAAATCTTCCACATTGTTGTTGATTTTCCCTCCATCTCATCTGTCAAAGGCTAAAAATAATATATGTAAGTCTGCCACCATATAACTGTGCATCTGGCTATATTTCCTTATTTTTCCAGTTTTTGCTTCATTCATTTTGAAACTACTATGTAGCATAATAGACCATGACAGCTTTGTCTTTAATGTGGATTATACCTCTTACCATGATAAAAAGGAACTCTTTTGGTTTCATGTTTTCTATTTGAACCTTTCTATAATGTTAATATTTCCATTGTTCTATTTATATAACTTCACCATATATATCTTTATTCATTTTTGTTTCAACACTTCTGAACTATTTTGTTGTATGCAGATCATCTTTAAGCAATATATTGTTACATTGTTTCTTAGATCTCTGCCTTTCAGTGAGGATATTTAAAACTTTGTATTTACTACTACTATAATTTTTATGTTTATTGTCATAGATTATGGCTTACTTAAAAAAAAAAGTACCCCAGAATTCTTTAAAAAAAAAAATAAAGTTCATACAAATCAGGGGCAGACAGTCCTTCCAGGGTTTATTAAAAGGGAGCCCCATCAAGCTCTCTTATGCCCAAGTCATTCCAGATTACCCCTTGCCAGTCTAAAAAGAGAAGACAGGTTGAGACCTGGCATTGCACACAGCCTTCCACCCTGCAGCTAAGTGGAACAGGCACCAAGAAAATCACTCAAAGATTGGGGATGGCAAGAAGAAAGTATCTTTTTCCAGTGGTTATCCATTTAGGCAGGAGACTGGCTGGTAAGCTATATACCTCTCAACCTTGGATAAAGGCTATTTGGAGATGAGAAGGCAGAAGAACCTATACTCCCACCATTTGAAGAGCCATGAAGTTCAAGTTTCCTGTACCTAAGAGGTTTGCCTTCTGGGTGAGCAGACCCCAGCATCTGTGGCTGGAGCTAAATAAGAAACAGAAAGGTTCAGTAAGAGGAGATCTCTCATATCTAAGAACTGGTCCTGTAAAGAACTTACACAAATTCTTACAAGATCCAGGATCTGGATACCTGCCACATAGAGGCCCCAGAAGCAGCAAAAACCAACAGTAGACTCTTGACTATAGCAAAAGTCAGATGAGTGGGATTTGTCTCCCTTCCTGCCTCATACAGAAGAAAGAAAAACCCAGAAGACAGAGTGAGGACAATCCTCTACTCCCCTCAGGCTAGGGGACAGGAGGTAAAACTGGGAATTTAGGATTGGACTGGACTCCACTCTTTAACAAAAAAGAGGTCTAAGAAACCTATGGGATCTGCCTAGAAAAGGGATCTGTAAAATTAATGTCTAGAAAAAAACTGAAAGCATTTTATCTTCACCCTTAACCAAGTTTAGGCTGTTCAGCAACCTGGTTTTCAAAGGCATCAACCTAGAAATTTATTTTCTTTTCCCTATCCTTCTTTCATTAAACTTTTGTTTCCCAATTGATTCACAGCTTGAAAGCAAGAGGAAATACTACTTGACTTTAAAGGTTTTTCACAATATAACAGGTAATTAAGAGTTCATGAGCATGAGAATAGGAGATCAATATCAAAATATCCACTGATGGGGAGCCTGGGTGGCTTCAGTCCTGGGGCTTGCATGGGGCTCCCTGCCCAGTGGGGAGCCTGCTTCTTCTCCCTCTGCTACTCCCCCTGCTTGTGCTCTCTGGCTCTGTCAAATAAAATCTTTTTTTTTTTTTAAGACTTTATTTATTTGACAAAAAGAGAGACAGCGAGAGAGAAAACACAAGGACCCCAAGAACATAACCTGAGCCAAAGGCAGACGCTTAACATCTAAGCCACCCAGGTACCAGGAAAGGAAGGGAAAGGGAAAAGGAAAGGGCCATTGAAGAATCAAGGGCTCTTCTACCCAGAGACCAGGAGAGAGAAATGGGCATTTGTTTGCCATCACAACTAAGTATTTTATTGACTTTTCAGGGCCTGCTCTAAAAATACTCAACCTCTCCCTTCCTCATCATCCCCCTTATTAATGGGTTTCTGAAATCTAGCCATTGTAGTTAATGTTAGAGTCCTTTTCACCACTTGACATATCATTATTGAGAGGTCATGGAGTGGGAAGAACCATGGACTTGAAATAAAAAACTGGACTTGACCCTTCCTTGGTTCTGTAACTAATTCACTTTGGTTAATATGTAATCTTTCTGAAGAAGCAGACTAGATTATCTCTTTGGTCCCTTCTGATTCTGACTATTGACAATCAAGGAGGATGACTGAGAAGTACAGTGCTGGGCATGCAAGGCCTGGGGATAGGAGGAATGGATGACACCCTCTCTGACAGAAAGAGAGACTGGCCAAACATCATGAATCAGAGAGTGAGTAAGAGTCTAAAACTTGGACTCCCTCCGCAGCACTACCAAGAATCATCCCCTGGAAAAAAGATGTTTTCTTTGATCTTTTTGGGAGCAGATACGGTCATATTTCCAATGTCCAATGCTGCCCTTGTACCTCACCATGTTGCTTCAATCCCTAATCAATACTCCCTGTGTTCTGGAATATACTAGTAATTGCCCTGGCCGCCAAGTCTTCCCCCAAAACCAGAAAGGTGTACTGAGACTACTTCAAGAGCAGTGTTTTCTTTTGGACAAATGGACTAGAAAAATAATAAAAGTTTAAGATTGGGGTTATCTTGAGTGCCTGGGTGGCTCAGTTGTTAAGTGTTTGCCTTTGGCCCAGGTCACGATCCCCGGGTCCTGGAATTGAGCCCCATGTTGGAGTCCCTGCTCTCTGCTCAGTGGGAAGCATGCTTCTCCCTCTTCCACTCACCCTGCTTGTGTTCCCTCTCTTGCTGTCTCCTTGTCAAATAAACAAAATTAACAAAATCTTTAAAAAAAAAAAAGAAAAAAAAGCAACAGTTGGGGTTAACTATTTCAATTTCCCATCTTAAAGGCAAACCAGTCAAATCCCTTCGTAGACAGCCACCTTTAACAAATCTTGTAGGGATTCCATGCTGGACAGAGACTGTCAGTGACCTTCAAATTCAAAATGTAACCGTCTGTGACTAGAACGGGTGACCTAAGCCATGGCAGTATGGCAGGTTACAGCAACTACTCCACATGTCTGGATCTCCCAGGAGAAACTCTAGCACAGAAACCCAGGCAGAGAGAATCAAGGCTGCCTCCTACTCACCATTGGCATACCATTCTTCTTCTTGCGCCATATCCAGTCGGGATGCGGGTAGCCAACTGACTTGCAATACATCATGGCATCTTGGCCTTCATTCTTATTCTCACTCCGTTTATGGCCAGTGATGTCAGGAGCAGCTGTGAGAGAGTGTTCAGCAGTTACCACAGGAGCCTACAGGATACAAAGGCCTTACCTATGGACTCGGAGTTCTGCTTCTAATACAGCCAGTCTCTAGGCCTGTCCTCGTAGTCATCTTTGATAACAGGCATTTCAGGTCAGAACAAAGCAATGGAACCAATCCATCCCCTACCTCTCACCCACTGAAGCAATCACGCAGATACCAGGATTACTATACATGAAGTTCTGCTAACAATGCAGGTGGTTCTCTAACCTCCTAGAAGAGTGGACACAGGCTCAACTACCCTAAATGAAACATCCTTAAAAAAAAATGCACACAGGGACTATTATCTCCTCTTCTGGTTATGGTTTTTTTTCTTAAAATGTCTGCACTATTAACAATTACAGATTACATCAAATGTCATACACTCCTTTAAGGAAATGAGAGAACCCTAAGATCAAACACTTAAAATCAAGTCCTACTGCAAGATACGTAAAAACAATGAATGCCCAGAGAAGCAATCTGATGAACATCAATGGGCAAGGTTCTCCTAGGAAAGAAGGAATCCAGCAAACTGGTCTTCACAAAGGGTAAGAAAGGAATAAACATGAAATTCAACCAATGTCCCAAGAGACTTCAACAGTTTCAGAATCTGACCTGTACACTTGATTTGCAGTAATCTCAATAAACCCAAACTTGGAATTTCTAGATACATTAGACATTGCTAGTATTCTCTGTTTTAAGGGATCACTTACAAGGAAATAGAACTTGTGGTTTAAAAATCAGGTAAGTTTCGGGGCACCTGGGTGGCTCTGCCTTCAGCTCTCAGGTCATGATCCCAGGGTCCTGGGATCAAGCCCCGCATCGGACTCTCTGCTCTGCAGGGAGGCTGCTTTTTCCTCTCTCTCTCTGCCTGCCTCTCTGCCTACTTGTGATCTCTGTCAAATAAATAAATAATATCTTTTAAAAAATTAAATAAGTTTCAAGGATTTAAGAAGTCAGAGATGGCTAATTCTTTGAAATTAGTCTCCTTTGATCTTAACTAAATTTTCCACCATACCTCCTCCTCATCAGTTACAGTAATGTGAAAGCAATAAAACTCAAAGTAGGCCAGATATCACTTTGTTGGCCAAGATAGGAAAGAGAATCAATAAGCCTGGTCCAAATTCCAGTTTTGCTTGTTCTTTAATTATTCTGTGCTTCAGTTCTACATCCACTATCAAATGGAGGTAATTCTAGCCCCCATCTACATCCAGTGTCCTTGGATAAGTAAGATTTAAAACATTCATCCTGAGACTATAAAAGCCTGTACCATTATATTATGTTATGGGCTTGTCCCATGTTCCCCTTCTAAATAGCTTGGTTTTTCTTGGCTTAAAAAAAGGATCCAAAGTCCTTCTCAGACTGTGCTTCCCAGCCCACTTCTAGAGGCACCTGGACAGAAAGGGAATGAACAAGGTCCCAAGATGTCTCTATAGCCACTGCCTGCCCAACTGAGGCCGGCTCGGTACTAGTCAGTGTGAGGTCTTTTCTAAAAAGGATGTTATAAAAGGAAACATCGTTTCTCCCCCCAAGCAAACTTCCTCACTGCAGAAGGGAGTGGGCCAGTGGGGTCAATCTTGTTGCCACCATACCAGATTTCCCCCAAAGCCACTTGATCACTGTTCCACCTGCTCACCCCTCCTCAGAGCTTTCTTCAGTCAATAAATAGTAAAGACCATCTTAAGTACTACAAGAAGCAAGCTCCACGACGATACACTAACAAAAGCACCATTGGAGAAGACACAACAAACAGAGGAGCTACCATTTTGCTTCTAGCTGTGTTTCATGTGTTTGATCAACATTGGCTGAGCACCTACCATATGCCAAATCCATCAGAGTGGTGGGGGGAAGGCCTTTCTGTTGAGGTGAATTTTAGCACAGTCATGAAGAAAATAAGGGAGTAGAGCACTTCTATATCCATGGGAAGAACACTCCAAATAAAAGACAAAAAAGCCTTAAGGCAGAGGTGCACTTGTTATGGACAAGGAACAGCATGGAGGAGTTTGGTTGGAGCTCAGTAAGCAAGGCCAATGGTAGAAGAGGACATCAGAGTGAATGGAGCCCAGATCAAAGAGGACTTTGCAGGCCACTGCAGTGACTTTGGCATTTACTCTGAGTCACCTAGGAAGCCACTGGTAAATACCAAGCAGGGGTATGGAAAGATCTGCCTGTTTAACAGGCTCCCTCTGGTTCCTATGTAGACAACTGTGTTGAGCGACATCAGTGGAAGCAAGACCATTTAGGAAGCTGTTAAGAGTAATCCAGGCAAGGGAGAAGGTGATTTGGATGACAGTAGTAGCAGTAAAAGTTGGGGAGATTCTGATATATTTTTTAGGCTGAGTTCATGTGTTTATCAATGGACTGGATGGATGTGGGATGCAAGAGAAAAGAGCCAGGATGACTCCAAAGTTTCTGGCTCGAATAATTTTAAAAGGGAGTTGCCAGTTACTACGATAAGGAAAACTATAGAAGACTCGGGCTGTGTTTTGTTGTTGTTGTTGGGTTGTTTTTATTTTGTTTTGTTTAGGGATAGAGCAATGGTGGTAGTAAAAACCAGGAGTTCAAAGTTTAGGATGTGTTAAGCTTAAGATACTTCTTTAATATCTGAGTGAAGTTGTCAAGTAGACAGCTGAGATGTCCAGTCTGAAGCTCAGGACAGTAGTCTAGGATGGAGATGGAAACTTTAGAAATCAGCGTACGTGTGGCAGATTTTTCCATTTTCATTCTCCTCTGCCCCACAGAGAATACCCACTCTGGCCCAGTTATCTAACTAATACCATCAGCTTTTACCTTGGGGACTCATCCCAATATTGCACATCAGAACCACCTAGAAGGCTAAAAGGTGAGTTGGCTTATGATGCCACGGCCTCTAAGAAGTTGCTATTCTGAAAGGAGGCAGACCAGAAGGCCAAGACCTGAGAAGGATGGGGATGATCTTCACTCCTACCGTGTTGTTTAGGGAACCACCACTTCCCCTTTTCACTGATTTTGGTATTCTACAGAGGCGTCTATTTACCCATGTGAACACGGCCTTAAAGCCTACTATACACAAAGACTATCTAGGAACTTAGCCACCCTCATCACACTTTGTTGGCCATACTTACATAGTGTAAACCTATAGGAAAGAGACTTCAATGGTTAGATCTGTTACTGCTTTCTCCTCAGCTTAGCAAAGAATACCAAGTGACACTGATTAGTCACCCTTGGGATGGTGGAAGTGTCACTAGTGTTGTGGGCAGAGAGAAAATTAACCCAAGCCACATCACTCTATCCCTAAGGGAAGGATTATAACAACTATTACCTTAGCCTTTGAGTCAAAGAAAAATCTTTTCACTTCTCTCTATCCTTTATGGTAGCTGCTCAATCAGAAAGCCTGCACTTTGGATGGCAGCCACATCTGTGTGAACATCACATAATGCATAAACTTACCAAATGACAGAGCTATATACCTGAAACTAATGTAATACTGTGAGTCAACCATACACAAATAGTGGGGGAAAAAAAAGAAAGAAAAGTGGGGGAGGTGGAGAAAGAAAAGCTGAGGACAGTGGACCCACAGCAAGAAAGGTCACTAGACTCTCAGAGTACATGTAAGCACTGGGAAAAGAGCAAGGGGGGTTCCTTAGGGCTCAGAGTCCTCTCAACGTGGTTTTTATTTTTTATTTTTTTAAAAGATTTTACTTATTTATTTGACAGAGAGAGATCACAAGTAGACAGAGAGGCAGGCAGAGAGAGAGAGGTAGAGGGAAGCAGGCTCCCTGCTGAGCAAAGAGCCCGATGCGGGACTCGATCCCAGGACCCTGAGATCATGACCTGAGCCGAAGGCAGCGGCTTAACCCACTGAGCCACCCAGGCGCCCTCATGGTGGTTTTTAAATAGTCACCGAAGTCTTTGATATTTTTCCCTTCAAGAAGTGAAGCATAACTACTCCCTCCCCGAGTGTGGCCTAGTGACAGTAATCCAATGAATGAATGAATGAATGAAATAAAGCAGAAGTAAAGGTATGTGACTTGGGATAGTTCACAAATGACCATGTGTCTTTCTCCTTGCTCTCTTTCGGATCACATGTTCTGGGGAAGGTTAGCTGTCATACCTGGAGGACACTGAAACAGCCTATGGAAAAGGCCCACGTAGTGCGGAACTAAGGCCTTCTGTCAACAGCAGCCATGTGAGGCAGCCACCTAGCAAACAGATCCTCCAGCCTCCATGAAGCTTTCAGAAGACTGCATGCAGCCTGAGAGACCCTGAGCCACCCCACTAACCAGCTCCCTAATTCCTGACCCACAGAACCTACAAGGTAATAAGGGGGGGTTTATTTTGTTTTGCTTTTAAGTCTCTAAGTTTGGTGCTAATTTAACCACCCAATGAAGAAGACATTACCCCATTTACATAGACTGGAAAACTCAAGTTTGGAAGTTATTGAACTTCTAAAAGTACATTGCCAATAAATGGTAAAGCTAGAGACCAAATTCAGGACTGATTCCAGAGGTCATGCTTTTTGTACTTTATCACATAGAAGAGAAAATAAACCAAACTAGAATGGAGTCCATAAAAAATAAAAATATGAAATATGCATTACAACTGCATAGAAAACTGCCTAAAGGTGATCTTTGCTTATAGATGTAACAGAACACTCTAGACCTGAGGTGGACTGATTTAGCTGTCGGACTTTACTCTGTATATACCATAACATAAATAAAAAAAGCTTTGGACTTTAAGTCAAAGAAATTTAGGCTCCACTGAGACTATGACTCACCAACTGAGTAACCTAAGGTGGGTCATTTAAAATCCTTTGAGTTTCACTACTCACTTTTGTAAAACAGGAGTAATACTCACATAATTCACAGAGGTCTTATGAGGATTAACTTACATCTCTGTACCAATCTAGCACATGATTGGAGCTCAGGGTCAAAAACATTTAAATTTAGTTGTTAATCAGGGAAAGGAAAGGCTAGACTCAGACTCTGGCATTAGAAGTTCTAAGAAGTCAAAGAGATGCTGATTAATGTGTTCTCTCCCTACTGATATAAACAGGACTTTTGTTTGTAACTCTAATAAGGTTTAATCAGGTCAGATACTCACAAATTTTGATTAATGGCCTATTTATATTGATTAAGGTGTCTCACCTTCTATGGGCTTGCCAATTAATAAAGAACTACTTAACCAGGGTCAGCTGGTCTAAAGGTAGGTAGGTCTGAGGCATCTGACAGAGTCAAATACTCCTTACTTCCCCTACCCTCTCAGGGAGGCAGAGAGTAACAGAGGGACCTTTAAAAGAGATCAGAGATCTACTCAGGAATTAACTTGCTCTCTGGCCTTGTTAGCCGCATACTCTAATATTAGACATCAGTTAATGGATATCCTTCCAGTATCCTGATGAATGGCAACACAGGGGTTCGAAAAGAATCTTAGTTACCCAAAAACATCTGACCCAATTTCATTATCTGGGCCCATAGCTGAGGACGAACACATGTTTCTCAGCACCCTCTGTTGCCTGTCCAGCCTACACTTAAGAGCAAAGCATCCAGCTTCTCTGTCACACTGGCGGCTGCAGAAAGTGTCCACTTGGGCAATGGAGTCATGTTCAGCTGAATCTGACATTAAATAAAGTTAAACACAACAGAGCTAAGAATGGGGTCATAGGGTGGAGTTTCATACTTTTCAAGGCAAATTCATAACCTCACAACTCATTTTTCATCTTTGCTGTAAGCAAACTTAAAGGCTTGGCTGAAGGCAGAGAGAGAGAGAGTTAAGATTTACTATTAAGCCAAGAGCTAGCTCAAGAAGCAATATGAGACTGGTCACAATGGAAACAAAAGGGATGTTGGCTTTGTGGCTCAATAAGCCGCCTCCACACACGGTAGATGCATCACTCATCTGACGACTAGAGCAGCCCGGGACTTGTGCTGCCTTCTGCAGATGAGACTCTTCCCCTTCTGTGTGTGAGAGCACTGAGTGGGTGGCATCTGGAGTCTCCTTGAAGACAGTGATTCTAGCCTGGGCCACTCTTATCACCCAGTGTGCTCTTCGTAAGCCTGATATCCAGCCACAGTGCCCACACATTCAGTCAAGTTTGAGAACCATTGTTCTCATATCTTTCCTGGCACCAGTTCGAGATCCAGGCAGTAGAAGGAGGAACTGTCCCTTAAGACAGGGAGATGAGTGAATGGAGGTATGTGGAGCACTGAGGGGACACTCCCAAAGCTGAGAAGCTGACACAGCCAACTACCATGAAGAAAAGAAGCTTAGAGATCCTTTTCTTCAATAACCCAGCCTCACCTTTGGGTTCTCCCCCTTCCATTTAAGGGAACCACAGCCTACTGGAGCCTTACAGGAACTCTTAAGAGCATCTATCTCACCCTGCTTCATCACACACTTGTGGAAGCTGAGGCCCGAGGAAAGGAGCGAACGACAGTGAATGGTTAGGGCCACTGAAAGTTTAATGGCAAGGCAGGATTAGAACCTACTTCTTCTGACTCTCAGTCCAAGACATTCTAGCTATTATATGATGAACACAGCAACATGGCTTAGGGCCTAGGAGCACAGGTTCTGGCACAGGAGTGCCTGGATGAGAACCCTTGTTCCATGGGTTACCTGTCACACTGGGCCAGTCATCTGATTCCCTGGATCCTCCATGTTCTCCCCTGAAAAGTGGAAATAATAATGGCATTTCCACCCAAGAGCTGTGAAGACTCTAAGGGAGGACAGAATAGTAATGCACCTAGCACGGAGCCTGGCACAGTTAGTGTGCAATGTTAGCCATTCTTATTAAGGAAGGTCAGGGTAGCACCCTGAAGAGAGGAAAAGAAAGAACAGGTATGGTTATTTGGGCTGAGGTTGATGCTCACAATGTTCTAGCAACTTCAAGGTATTATTTTGCTTTCAAAGACTTCTCAAGTATGGGCAATTCAGCTTTGACAGAAGTTCTGACCTAAAGGATGTCAGAACCTCTAAGCATCCTTGCCTATCAAAGTAGCTACCTATCAAATAAATAACCATGGAAATGCTCTGTATGCTGAAAGTGCCAGACAAATGAAGAGATGTGTATTATTACTCTTAATGATACTGTCATCACTCCATCTCAGCCAGTCTGAACTTTTAATGTATCGACTGTAAGGCCATATTACAGAGTAGGAAACAAGGATTCAGGATAAGGCGATAACATTTAAAAATCCTAACATTTAGCCATAAAATTAAAATACAAAGAAAGCTGAGAAATATGGAGGGAAAAACAAGATCGGTCTCATCTCTGGTAGCCCCCACAAGACTGAAAGTCACTTGATATGCCCAGTGAGCAGAGAGAGATAATGGTGAGCTTAATAAAATGAGTTAGACCCTTGGGGCGCCTGGGCGGCTCAGTGGGTTAAGCGCTGCCTTCGGCTCAGGTCATGATCTCAGGGTCCTGGGATCGAGTCCCGCATCGGGCTCTCTGCTCAGCAGGGAGCCTGCTTCCTTCTCTCTCTGCCTGTCAGTGTACTTGTAATTTTTCTCTGTCAAATAAATAAATAAAATCTTAAAAAAAAAAAAATGAGTTAGACCCTCAATGCAGATCTTCCTGGGTCTGGGATGTACCTTTCCCAAGAGGCGATAGCATGTTTGTTGCAGAGGATCTGGTGACCACCAGAATCCTTTTCTAAAAACAGAACAAAATTCAAATTCCTTATTTCTTGGACTAATCAAAATAACGGAGTGATGAGGATAGGGTTTGGAAGTCAGGAGAGGGGTTTTCTTTTTTTTGTAAATTACAGACATTTTTAATGTGCTTTGTTATGAGCACATTTTGTTTTCTAGTTTCAGAAAAGGAAGAAAGGGAAAGAGGAATGACAGTAAGAGTTAGAAGGTTGAAGAATTACAGAAACAGAAAATTCAATACCTATCCATTCACGAATGCTCTATAGCAAGCTATGGAGTGTCTAGAAGACATAACCTCTGAAGAGTCAAAATGCTGGGGAAAGAGATGCCTCCCCACAGTTACCTAAGTGGATCCCAAGACAGGCTGGGCTTTGCGGCCAAGATCCCACTAAGATCTAGTCATGGTGATTTCCTCTCCCCTGGCCAGTCCTGCTCCATCTTTCACCCCCAGCATCTGCTCAGGTCACCTGGCAGATACTTAAGAAATGTAATCCTTACACAGTAATAGTATCTTCCTGTTTACACTGTGCCACATTTTTGGCCTTTGAAAAAAGTACAAGAAAAAAACCCTACTTCAGATGCAAGGCCTTAACTACTACATGTGGACATTGCCATCCTCAAAATTCCTTTCTTGACAGGGGCTCTACAGGCTAGAGTGGAAAAACACTGCCACCTCGGGCCTGCTCCTGGCCACGTGTCCCTCTGACTCCTTCAGTCTTCTTTTCCCTTGCACACGGTAAGCAGTGCAAGACATGATGATCTGCTCTTCCAGTGCCCAGTTCTGATCTAGTCTAGGCCCTTTGCTCCCCACAGTGCTAAGTCCCAGCAACACCTCGGTGAGGAGGAGCAGAATGCATGCAGTACAAGCCAAAGAGGGGAGAAAAGGGCTGTAGCCTGCAGAATTGGTGCTAAGGCGATCTATCTGTGTGCTGTAAGTGAGCCAGCCCTGAAATGCCAATTTATACTTGAACCACAAAGGAAGATTCTCAGAGACTCCTTTCAGCAGAGGTCACTTAATGTTTCTTGAATCTCTCTCAAGTACTCAGCATATTTTTCAAATCTTTGTAACTATACAAAGATAACTGTCTTTTACCTTGCCATATTGGACTCTGAGAAAACAAAACCAGAATTTATATGAAATTCATAGAATTTCTGGGAATTATATGAATTTCTGGGAATCAGCCCCCCTCTCTCTCTGTGGAAGGCAGTTTGCAATCCCAACCACCTAGCTTAGAATATGATCCTGGGCTTAGGGCAAATCATTTTTTTTTCTTTTCTCCCCCGCCATGGCAAATCTTTTTTGAAGTTAAACAAAAAAAAGTCAAATGTTCAGTCTTTATCAGACTAAACTAATTATCCCCTAAAAGACATTAAATGTTCAACTGTTTTCTATCCAGGTGTTAGGGAAGAGAGAGACTGGAATTCACTGTAAATTTTCTTGAGAGACTAACCCATCAGTCCAAGCTAATCACAGAATATGCTTCAGAATTCTATGAAAGAGAATTCCCTTAAGGTCTACTCTTTTAAAAGCAGAATTCACCACCTGCCCAATCTTCCTCACAGAGCTCCTGGGCAGCAAAAGGCAGCAGTGCACAACACACACAGTCACAGCGACAAGCTGTCATGGAAGTTTTAACCTCCTCTGAAAATGCTCCTGCCTGCAGCCTCCTATTCTCTGCCGCTCCAGACCACTACCTCCTACCTGCTAAAGGGAATGTGAGGAAAAGATGTCTTGCCGGGGGGCGGGGGGGGTTGTCACAAAAGCACAGCTCATGAGCAGCCAACCACTGGGAAACCTCCATCTCCACTCCTGAAAGCGCTGCTAGAAATCAGGAGAGCCAAGTCAGCAGGATCACAGTGAAGCCAGGACTTCCAGTTGCTTGGAATTATGTTTCAGACTTGCGGAGGACAGCTAACTACACACACCACTCTCCCTCCTCACCCATTCTGTTACATCCTGTGCCAAAGGCTCAGCCTGGAAGACTACAGGGCCTCCAGTCTCTCCTGGGAGAGTAAAACATCTCTCCAGGTAGTCCTGCTCACCCAGCCAAGGAAAGACACTCAGCTGACTTAGAGAAAAAAGGCCTTCTCATGCCTCCCTCCCCATGCTAAACAAATGTGTCATCCTTCAGAAACAGAGATAAACCCAGACCTCTCCAAGAAAAGCCCTGAAGGAATCAAATCCCAGGTTCTCTGTCCTGTGTGGACTGTAACCATGCCACTGTGACTCAACCCCTTCAGGCATTTTGAATTCAATCTGGCAGCTAGAAGAGACACTGGCTGTCCTTATGTCCACTTATAAGTCAGGGCTATGTCAGCAAGACAATGCTTTCATTTAATAACAACATATAACTGAAACTTAGAATCTGTCTCAGCCTTTCTTTAATCTGAACCTCTAGTCTTCTAATTGTTTAAAGAAAGATCTGAGTATCTGCTATTATGGGATCTTCCATTTCCTAAATTTGTCCTTTCAGCCACTAAAGATCACCTATGGATTTAAAGAACAAGTCTGTCTCTTTCCTAAGCAAAATGAAGAAGACTGGAAAAACAAACAAACAACCCCTCATCTCTTTAGTCTAACCTCAAACAGTAGCCCCACCTTCCCCCTGGACATTTCATAAAATGGAAAAACAGGGGACTGAGAGTCAAGACCTGGGTTCTAACCCTAGCTCTGCCACAAACCATTCTGTGACCCAGAGCTCATGGCTGCACTTTTCTGGGTCTCAGCTGCTTCTTTGAAATAACACAGGAAAGCTGGATTCACGATGTTAGGGTAGCTCCAATCTTGTAAAATTCACTTGTCCCTTCTCTTAGAGTTCCTTTCCTTTCTCGAACTTTCAGCTACATGTTCAAGACACAGCTGTTGAAGTTGCCATGCACCCAGTTCCTATTAAAATTCCAATGAATTACCCACAAATAGTTTACGTTCACCATGCACATCTTATTTTTCCAAATCCTCCTGGCCTGTTGGAGAGACCTATGTAATAATATTTGTAAGGTACTTTGTTCTAAGGGATTTACATAGATTGAACCATAACGAAGCTGCCAACATTCATTTTTACCACACAGAAACAGCAATCTCCTATGCCTCAAACTACCGTATCAGCTTATTCATTCCTCCTTACAATCCCCATGAGGTAGGTTTTACAAACGAGGACACAGGAGCACACAGAAGTTAATAACTTGCCAGTCATATACATAGCTAAGAGATGATAGGTCTTGGAGTTAAACCTGGGCGCCTGAGCTCTGAGCTTGTGGTCCTACCATAATGTTATACTGCCTCCCATAATGGGAACAAGAACAGCTTGAAGACTGGAAGTCCAGACCAAGTAGTGTCTCAGAAAGAGAGCGAGAGGCTCACACTGCAGCCTCTGTTGGGTTGTACCTTTCACTTCAATGGTGGCATTTGCTTTAGGAGCACTGACAAAGTGATATACACAGTGGTATTCGCCTGAATCCTCAGCTCTCGGCTTATTGATCCTGCAGAGATGAGAAAAAAAAAAAAAATCAAGTGAGGAAGCTGGGAACAAATATACAACAAAATACACAACAAAAAAATCAAAAGGGCAACCAGGGCCCCTGCTCTCCAAACTGTGTCCCTGAATGCAACTCACCTCCTCCTAACTAAAAGCAAAACCTCCCTCCATGTATTACAAAACATTAATGCTTCACTCCTTCCTGGGTGCCTGGAATACAAATATAGAATGATATATGCTCTCTAACCTTAAACAAGCAATCAAAATAAGAGGGCTGTACAAAACAGACTCTATTTAGATACAGAGGATGGAGCCATCAATAAAAACTTCTTGCTCACCTGGTGGTTCTAGTCAAATAAGTAAGAGCAGGAAAAAAAGCAAATCTTCTTCTGTGCTTCCCTAAAGACCCTGTTGTGGGCTTGTTCTTCCCACACTGTATTTCAGTAGCATGCCTTTCAATAAGTCTACTCACTAACAGGACCCAGGGGACATTAGGGAGAAAAAAAATCTCTGACAGAGCACCAGCCACAAAGATGCAACTAAACTTTTAAGACTTTTAAGTACAGGGATGCCTTGATGGCTCAGTCGGTGGGGTGTCTGCCTTTGGCTCAGGTCACGATCCCAGAATCCTGGGATGCAGCTGGGCATCGGGCTCCTTGCTCAGTGAGGAGTCTGCTTCCCCCTCTGCCTGCCGCTCCCCGCATTTGTGTGCATGCTCACTCTCTCTGACAAATAATAAAATCTTTAAAAAAAGAAAGAAAGAAAAGAAAAGACTTTTAAGCACAGCTAGAACTCTAAGGACCGGCACAAATCTGCTCCCTACCATCATCTCAGCCACTTTTTAGCCATACTGGGCTCTTTCCACTTTTTCAACGTGCCCCACTTGTTCCTTCCTCAAAACCTCGACGTGAGATATTCCTTTAGAGAATGCTCTTCCCATTACCCTAACCTAAGTCTTTCTGCATCAGTCTTGGCTCACATCACTTCCTCCTATCCTCAATCTAAGTAACATCCCTCTCCCTGACATGCTCATTATACACTCAGATTCTTCATAAGCATTCATCATATGTGATTATATACTTATTATATATGTATCATATATATTACATATTTTTATATTTTATAAATATATGTAATATATATTATATATTTATGTGATTGCTTGATGAATGTCCCGTTTCCCAAAAGACCAAGTGCTATGTGGACAGGCACTGTTTATTTGGTGTACAATTCTATACGCTGCATATGATCTGACCCGGAATACAGCAGAGGGAAGGAATAAAGGAGTAAATGACTGAATGAATATAAACAGAGAGTAAACAGCTATGCAGAGATCCTGATCAAGTACATCATAGTGACAAGAAGGACTGTAGGAAGTGTGTACGGCTAGAACAGCACTCCTCTGAATTCCACAGGGTGATCCTAAACAAGCTTTCTTGCCCCTAACAACCAGCTTCACACCAGCTCAGTACACTATAGCCTGGACACACACCCCAAAACATATGCAGACAGGCTAGTGCGTAATTACCAAAGAGAGAGAAATCAACATCAGAGGATAGCCATTATATAGCTTCTCCTCTCTTGACTCAGTGGTTGAAACATGACACTTGTGATGGTCAAATCTCTACCGCACTAGTTAACGTCTGAGAAAAACTCCTAACCTTGACCACTGACTAGCCTAATATATGTATCCATCTTATTGTTCATCCCAAAAAAGAAACGGGGTTAACAGAATATGGAGGAGGAGAGACACAGCCTCTCCCTAGGACTGTCTCAGCATACCCACTGCAGCATAATATTCTAAGAGGAACAGCCAAGAGTCTTCTAAATTTGATACAAGTAGCTCTTCTTAAATCAATATGCTCCCAATAGGGAAAACAGACAAGTCAGCTGCTTTTAACAAATGTTCCAGAGTTTCAAGGAGGAAAGGCAGCTGTACCCTTAGGGCTCAGACTAACTTCAGTCTTGAAAAGACTTAGAAAGATGACTCCCAAGCTTGAGCCCATGCCTAGGGCTCAAAATCGCCTACATAACATTCCCTTCAACTAGCTATTGGGAAGCAACTGAAGCAAATGGAAAACATCCCCTCAAGTGAGCAGGTGCAGGGTCTAAGACCAGCTCCATAGCTGACTTAATAGGTGGTTCAAGGGGACTCATAGCTGTTACTTCACAAAATGTGGGAGAACACTGAAAAACTCTGATAATGCAGAACACCCTGGAGAGCTGCAAATAAGCTCACCAGAAAAAAGGAAGAAAGAAGGAAGAAGAGGAGGCAGAGGCTGTTATTTTATAAAGTCAAGCTCAAATTTATAAAGTGACAGTTCAGAGCCCTATAGGTGACATAGTACAAGACCTAGGAGAAACACAACTGGATGTCTGGTACCTTCAAAGAGTTATTGTAAAAATACAAACTTGTAAAATTAACAAACTGATCAAGAATATATGCCTTTCATTCCACCCAATAGTTCTATGTGATTAACCTTTTCTGAACTATGAGAATATAGCTGAAGCTGTATTTCCAACTTAATATCAGAAGAAACTACAGTAGAGACAGATTAACTTGCCACTAAAAATGGTATGTTAAAATGGCAGGGGGGAGACCTAGGTTCTATAAAAGTCAGAAGAGCCCAAACCTAGCCTTGCTTCTGAAATTTACTAGCTGTAATACTTGGCCTTGAAAACAGTGAAGAGTCATTACTCTTTGAGTTTCAGTTTCTTTACTTGAAAAAAGGAGGAGGATCCTTAATGTGAGTCAATAAAATAAGAAGTATGAAAAGATCTCAATCTTGCAAAATACTGCAGAATGTCCTCGCTACTCCTGGGCACGCAGGTTTTCCTGGTTTCACTCCACTGCACTCTTTCTTTGCACTGCATCAAGCTGACAAACAGGATTAGCTGATCCTTTTCCAGCTTAGTTTTCAACCATAAACTATTCTGAAAGGTGAGGTGCCATGTGCTCTAGCTATTCCAAAAAAGCACCAAATCTTTGCGTGCCAGGGTAGCTTCAGCCAGCAAATATATCCCTTTCATCAAATGATATTTCCTGGTTACTGGAATTACCTTATTCCAGATCATTAAAGAGCCCTGTATCTACTGGTCTTGATCAGGTTCTGGTCCTATTTAACTACTCCTAAAAGGTAACTCACTAGGAAATCTACTCAGTGGAAAAATCACTTAGGGTGCTCTTGCTTTAAGACTCCTAAAGTAGATTTCAATCTAATTCCTCAAACCACAGGATTAAGTCAAGAGATCTGCATTCTAATTGTGACTTTCCTACTGACTAGCACCTTCCTCTGAGGCAAAGCGCTCCCTACACTGTTTCTCTATTATCACAGTGAGGGGAACATCTATGACTCTCAAACCTAGCTATTCATCAGAATCCTCTGGAA
Source organism: Mustela nivalis (assembly GCF_964662115.1). Classification (NCBI taxonomy): domain Eukaryota; kingdom Metazoa; phylum Chordata; class Mammalia; order Carnivora; family Mustelidae; genus Mustela; species Mustela nivalis. Next base: position 115,782,415 of record NC_139025.1, read on the forward strand.
ATCTTTAATAGATCTCTGGGTCTCACCCCAGATATACTGGGTTAGACTCTTACATGTCTCCCACATAACATAACTGTGCATTATGCATGTCCATAGTAAGTTCAGCAGTGCTCCCTCCCATCTTCCGAGGAGCTGCTAGTCCCTCTCACCTGTATTCCATGTTGCTGGCATTCTTGCGAGTGGCAGTCAGTTCAACCCCATTTTTTGTCCAGTAGCTGTATGTAAGGGTGTGAGAGTTGGAGGTGAGGTTACACTGCAGGGTGACGGGGAGAACAGGGCTGTCTCGAAGAATGACCTCTTCACTGGTGACAATCCTTGGCTCTGTAATAAGAGTGCACAGTGATAGGGCGCCATAGCCTTCCATTCTCTGTAGCCCTGACCTGAGAATCAGATGGGGTAGGATGGGGAGACTAGAAGAAGAGGGAGGGCAGACAGGACCACATGAGGAGTTTCACTTTACCACTTTGGAGGAAGTCAAAAAAGGAAAAACAATGATTATAAGCAAATGACCACTAGCGCAGACAACAGCCTGAAGACCAGTTGGCCTAGACGTGAAAAGAATGGGAGTATTATGGATACTTGTACTGGGAATAATCCACTTACACTTTTAACACCACCATTTTATGATTTAAGAACCGCCAACCAATTCAGCTTCAATTAGAAAACCAGGCTCCACCTTGCAGTTCTGAAGACAAAGGCAGTATCATTTATGTAACTAATAAACTCCCTATGGAGTTACTAGGCCTTGGAACAGTAAAAGCTATAATTAGATAATACATGTATGGCTTTTCCCACATTAAATTCTTATAAACCTATGGCAAACCAGCCATGGTCATTAATTATGCAGAAAAAGACAGTGTCAATCCTAACAGCAAATTTCGTGCCAGAAGTCTGTTGCATTTTTCCAAATTTTTGCCAAGGGAAAATTCTTAAGGAACCATCATATTTCTTCTCTCCAGCCCATATTTATTCCCAAAATAAAACTTTTTCAGAATTGCTAAGTAAAACACATTCCACTGTGCAGATAATGTAACTAGAATGCGATATGTGTTGGTATCATGGCTTCCTAGCATTTTAGAACTAAAATGCCCTTAGAGTTCACTGAATCCCCACTCTTTAAGAGCCAGAAATGGAAAATGACTTGTGCAAGGCCATAATTATTATTAGTAGCAATGCTGGGCCTAGAACACACATCTGACTGAATTCTCTATCTCTGTTTCCTCCCCCACTTCCAAACCCCAACCCACCCCAAACACACTTTCCGCCCTATGGCAAGTGATATACTTCATCTCCTGGGCTGATAACCTGGGGTCATTATTCTAAAACCTACTTGAATCAAATATTAGAACACATTGAGCAAAAACACACTATCATTCCTGGAAGGTTCATCCTTAAAGCCCTTTGAATTCCACCATTATATTAAAGTTAAGATGTTTGTCGTCTTTTTGTTATTGTTACTTCTCTCTAACCTTTTCCCAAGCTTAGCTGTTATTCTACTTTTGGTCGGACATTTTCGGGTCAAGTCTAAACTTTTCCCAACCACAATTCGAGGTATTTCCTCTCTTACTCTTTTTCCAATTGTTTTTCAGAAATTCTTAACTAACTTCCCATCTCCCTGTACCTGGCAACTCTGTAGCAGCAATCTGACACCATACAATATAGTTCTGACTCAACTCTTGAGGACAGAGGTCTCTCCCTCCACTGGAGCTAAGCTTTGTTCCCTGTGCAAGGAGGTGGACAGAATGGAGAAGTCATGGGACACTTGAAAAATAGAATGCCCAAGGACCTCCTAATCAATGCAACATTTCTGACTATAGAGCTCATATCAAAGGAAACTGACAAATAAAGCAAATCCTCAAGTCTGTTAATTAAATGGGTTCTCACTATTTTCCAACTCTGGCAAAGGGATAGTGGTTATCTTCCATTCAGCACTGGTCCTTATTGGTAACATCAAACAGGGTCTCTATGTACAGATAATGGAGGCATAGCAGCCACTAAGACAGAAGCAGATGCATGTAAACACGTTAGAGCAGTGGTGTCCCAAGGTTTCCAAAACACACTGGACAGAAGCCAAATCCCTGGGCCTTAAGTCGAGTGGAACGGCTGCGAACCCTGCAATGGAAGGCGCACACACACCATCAGCAGAAAGCACCACAATTCCAAGAAAAATCAAAACCAAGCAAAAACAAAAGAGAGAACCAGTACTCCACAGAAATTAAAAATATAAAGGCAACATTAAAACCCAAACATACTTATAGGTTTTTACTAAATTTTTATTATCCAATTTTCTTTTCTGACCCATACGGGATTCTCCTTCTGGTTCTTCTCAGACTGCACTGAGAAAGGGTAAACTCGGAGGATGAGGCCAAGAGCTTCTAGATGTTTCAACACAAGGAGGCCAAAGTAAGTGCTACTCTTACCTTTGATGATGCAAATGCCCACTGCAGCTCAGGGAGATCAAGAAGGTGATGAGAGCAACCTGCAGACTTTCTGCCAAGAATTCTTGGAAGGCAAAGGAAAGCACTTTTCCCATTATGTGTTAAAGATCCAGGAGAGAGTCAGCTGGGAGCAAGTGGATAATTTAAATAGGTTTACACAGGATTCTGCATCATAGGAGGGCTGTGGAGTAGGGTAGCCTCCCTCTGATAACTGCGGCATATGGAAACCAGTACTAAACCAAGCTCCTTGGCCAGGGTGCCACATCTGCATTCAGCACCAGGATGAAGGTGACGCTTTTCTTCCTGTGGCTTAGCATTGCACATGAAAGTCCAGGAGAGAAGTACATTTAGGAGAAGCCCAAAAACATTTACCTGCCACTGACTCCTATTTAGAAGCAGTGGGTGGGAGACCCTTACCCTCACCATCACTCGTGTATAAAACAACATACTATGGCTAGGGAGATTCCCCTAAAAACTGGGCATATTTCTCTGCCTGCCTTACCTTACTCAAGGAGCTTTGGGGGAAGTACTGTCAAGAAGTCATCGTTAGGGGCGCCTGGATGGCTCAGTCGATTAGTGTCTGCCTTCAGCTCAGATCGAGCCCCACCTTGGGCTCCCTGCTCAGCAGGGAGTCTGCTTCTCCCTCTCTCTCCAACCTGCCTCCCCACTTGTGGGCCCCCCACCCTCCCACCCTGGTCTGTCTCAAAATTTTTTAAATGTTATCCTTAGAAGACTTCAACCTCCTCCTGGAGGCAGATGTCTGTCCCTGGGATGTTAAAACCACAAAACAATCCAATTAGAGTGAATTCAGGGTGTTTTTTAGAGGTAGCAGCAGCAGCTTGACTCTCTAAAAGTTAATGAGGATTAACTAATTGATGGGGAAGTCTGGGATGAGAGTGAACTGGCCAGGGTTTGGTTTAACCACATGAGACACTTCTAAGTTAGGAAGTTTATTTCCAAGTAAACTGGGGAAATGTTATGTATTCTCAGGATTGGTAGGTAAGTACCCCCAAAGACTCCTCTTCTTCTGGCCCCAAGGCATGACCGTTGAAATCTGAGTCTATTTGAGTCAAGCTCCTGGAAGTACAAGTACCATATGCCCAGCCCAGTCCATGCCTACAAACTTCTGTAGATCTTTGTGGCCATTTGGGTATTTCTGCTTTTATAAGGAAAGGAGCAGGGGGGCAGGAGAAGGAAGCGTGCAAGGGAAAAACTGTTAAATAAAAGGAAAATTGCTGGGTTAATATTCCCCATTTTCACATAGACAGGTTTTCTTTTCCCCTTTCCAGAAGCAGGTTCTCTGATTGAACAGTGCCAGCTGCAGCAGCCTCTCCTCTCTCCTCTTCATAAGCATCTTCTAAGATACTATAAAAAACAAACAACTAACCTGCTGGCTTCCATAAAGTATATAGATTCAGGGCCCATGTCCTATTATTTCCTGTGTTATTACTAAATTCCTCATAAATGTGTTTTTACTATTTTTACTCACTCCTTCTAAATCAATCAGCTCCTTAAGCCAGTACTGGCTTTAAGTCTGAGTTCTTGAAGAGAAGGCGAAACCCAAAGGATCTTTCCATTAAGTAAAGTATGCTCCCTCAGTTATAATCAGGTCAGATGTGGGGCTAGAACTAACTCTTCCCAGCCAGGAGCACTAGCTCACTGGAGATTTCTCCCCCTCTCTTCTTCCCACTGTACAAGTAGCAAGGCACTTTTCCAAAAGAGAGGTGGCCACAAGAGCTCCTGTGTCTAATGTTTTACTTGTACCTGCTATAACAGAGGAAGAGAAGAACTCTGAGCCAGCCACTTAGCTCCCCCTCCTCAGTTAGTTGCAATTTAGTTTCTCCTTTTTTCAAAACACAAGAGAAGGCCAGTGTGAATGGCTTCCAAGCTAGTTCTGGGGTTGCCAATCTCTGGGATAGGAGCACCATGCCAACAGTCAGTCATCAGAGTCAAACTATCTGTGAACAGGAAGCAGATGCAAATCTGACTTTGAAACAAGCAAGATGGGGTTTAAAAAAAAAATACTTTGCAGTTTAGTGTCACCTGGTGCCTACCAGCAAGACATATGGAAAAAATATCAGGCTGCTGCTTTTAAGAGAGCAGGAGACTGGATGGGCAGGACCAGTAAGGAGTATACTGCTGTAGTGGAGGGCTGTTATCAGAGAAGCACGTGCCACTGTTTTAGAAAAGAAAAAGAGCTGGAACTATGGAAATATCCAAGCTTACATGCCACCCAACAACCAAAACACACCACCACACCGCACCCATGGCGACATTCCCATCACAGAACAGGATGACACCAAGTCACAGTGAGGGAAGAAGCTGGGCAGACACAAACTTAAAACCATAGAGGTGAAGGCAGCTACTCAGAGAGCTTCAAACAGATGAACAGAAAAAATAAAAAGTAGTTAGATTGGGGAGAGAAACAAAAATAAAAAGGCACCAGAGAACAAATCAGCAAAAGGATAGCAGGAAACCTACTACAAAATTAAAGGGGAGGGAAAGAAACAATTCAACACTACCCTGGTTTAACTGCCTGGTTTTGTGAGTTTAAGTGGTTCTGGAGCCCCCCAGTTCTCCCTCCCCACCTCTTCCCATTGCAGATGATTTTGGACAGGCACGGATTTCCCCAAGTTCTTTGTTCCTGAGGAGAAAGACACAGAGAAGGGATGGGGGATGAGGGAGGTAGAGAGAATGGCAAAGGGAAAAAAAAAAAAAAATGTTGCCACAGATATTTTCATACACTACAACCAGAAGGGTCATGGGTTTGAAAAAACGAAGACAAGGGGTGGGGTGAGCGATCATACTGGGGAAGAGGGAAGGGAAGCAGAAGGGAAGGGTCATCGGGCCACCTCTAATGACTACAGTACTACTACTGTAGGGTGCTGGACTCACTCTGAAGGACGCTTATGGTGGCCTGGGCTCGAATCCATGTTATGGAGGGGTTTTGCCTCAAGTCATTCCTCTTGGGGTCGTTGCTGGCCCTGCACTCGTAAGTCCCAGAGTCCTCCAAGGTGAGCCGGGTTATTCTCAGCACACTTACGCCGTTTGACCCGTAGGCGGTGTTTACGGTGACACGGCGCTTCCGAGCACCGTCCCACAGCTGTCTGAAAGACTCTGCCCGGTTGACTTCTGCGTACCACCACTGGATCTCTGGCGTGGGGCTCCCGACCACGTCACAGTACAGCTCAAAGGCGTCCCCAGTGAGCTTAGTTTCTGACATGGGCGACTTGACAAACCCAGCTAGAGGGAGGGGGAGCAGGAATGCAGTGACAGGCCAATCAGAAAAAAAAAAAGAATCAACAGGTGTTAATAGTAATTTAAAGAAAAGAAAAGAAAAAAGCAAATGAGTTGCAAAGAACAAAAAGGATTCATTTTTAAACTATAAAGAGACAGTAAATAGCATTTCATACAAGCTTTTAGAAGAAGAACCACCCTGGGAAGCTTATGAAGCAAAGGCAGGCTAATTACAAGCTGGGGCGGCCCAGGTGCTAGCCAGGCAGAAGCAAGCCCACTGGAAAGCGTTTTAGCAATGGGCCCAGTTGGTAGGAATGAGAAAGCCTCAGGTCTCAGGGAAGAGTCTTTTTCCTTAGAGCACAAACCATTACCTTTCCAAATTCAGGCAAGTGATGAAAGATAATCACAAGCAGCAGTAGTTCAATATGCCAAGTCAGGATCTCTCTTTTGGATGGGGGAACACTTTGTTAGAGATGGAATGTCTTTAGTGGGCCTCAACAAGAAATACCAACTGACCTAATGACACCTTCTCCTGGGAATCAAAGTCCAAATTTCAACTGAAAAGGTAGCATATTTCTCTCTTGTGCAGGACTCCATGCCGAGTTCAGGATGGCCTTCCCCCCACATCCTATTCTTCCCTGGGTCTCTGGCAAACAAAGGGCCCAGCTAGCTATGACTAGGTAACCTCTACCCGAACGCAGACCTTCAGGCCCAGGAAAACAAGACAGTCTGTACTTCAGAGTGCGAATTACTAAGGATGTCAGCTCAGCAGTGGAACCAACAGTAACAGCAATCCACCTAATTGCCAATAGAGGGACTATGTCTTCCACAATTCCTGAAGTTCATACAACTGGAGAACTCTCCTGAAAAGTCAGTCTTAAAAATAACCATGGTACTTGACAGGCTCTGTCTACATAGTTTACTTGCCTAGCTCCCAGAGGCCAGCTCATAAAGAATAAGAAATATGTAATGATGAATTAAATTCTGTGGTGAAGGCTAGGCCTCAACAACATTGCCAGGCATTATTCAGGAATTAAAGTTTATGTAGCCTTTAGCATACACTCCCATAAGACAAAGTGGCAATGGCAGAAAGAGAGTAGAAAATCCAGACTTAATTGAAGAACTTGGAAGTAGGGTCCATAATAAACTAAATCACAGTGCAAGCATACTCTCTCTCACCCATTTATTCCACCTAAGGTTCCTCAGCATCTCTACCAATTCAGGCAGTATCCCAAGGTACAAGGTAAGAGGGGCTGGTCAGTTTCCCTGGGGACCTAGCTGGCCTCTCTGTAGTGAGCAAAGTGGGACCAGGATCTATCAACATCAGATTAAAAATATTCCAAAGGAAATGTATAAATTAAATGGAACAGTTTTCCTACAGTCCAGAAGCCAAGGATGTAAAGGAGCTGGCTGAAAATGGAGGTTACTCAGTGGAAAATTTTCTGTTTATATCCACAGAAGTAATTGCCTTTGGAAATAAATTCCATCCCACAGACCTAAGAACTCTAAGAGAGGTACTATACTTACTTAAGTAGAGGCCAAGACCTCCAAATTCATACTAATCTTTCAACTCATAAAACACTGAGTATCTGGGGAGGATAGGAATATTATAATTAACAACCTTAGATTAAAGTTTTGCCTTGAAAATGCTATTCTAAACTACTTCTTCAGATCGGGTCAGTTCCTTGTAAGGAACCATCTATCAGAGACCCCAAGAAGGCAACAAGATGTCACTCTCAGATGCAGGGGAAGTTCCAGAATTTTAGAAAGGAGACACCAATCCCCAGCAATGAAAAGGCGATCTCAATACCAAGTAAAGTGGTACTAAAGGAACCATGTCTTAATTTCACAAACTGCCACCCACCCACTCATTAAAGTCAAAGCCAACTAACACAGAAGGACAGGTAAAGGAAGCTGGTCATTCATTTTACCACTGGTTTAATCATCATGGAAATCTGGTTATCAATAAATCCCTAGGAAGCAGTAAAGAGTAGTACTCTGTTTTAATCACACTCTCAACCATTAAGTGTAAATTACAAGTGCTCTTATTCTCACATTTTCTGTGAGCTGGGGGAGTTTATGTCTTCTCAAACACAGTGATTATGCACAGACTGTCCTTGACTTATGGGGTTACATCCTGATAAAGCCACTGTATGTTGAAATTTTCTAAAGTCAAAAATGCATTTAATACACCTAACCTACAGAAGATCACAGCTTAGTCTATACTACCTTAACTGTGCTCAGAACACTTACACAACACAGGCCTACAGCTGGGCAAATCATGTAACAAAACATCTACACTTTGTAAGTGTTGAATATCTCATAATTTATTGAATGCTGCATGGAGAATGAAAAACAGAATGGCTGTATGAGTCCAGAATGGTTTTAAGTGTATCAATTGTTTACCCTCGTGACAACATGGCTGACTGGGAGCTGCAGTTCGCCGCTGCTGTCCACCACCATGAGGGAGGCAGGGACTGCAGACTGCTAGCCTGGGAAAAGATCAAAATTCAAAATATGGTGTCTATTGAATAGGTATCACTTTTGCACCATCAAAAAGTTGAAAAGTTTTAAGTTGAACCACAGTGAGTCAGAGACCATCTACTTGATCATGCTCTAGAAATCTGTTGGTGGGTTTGTACTTTTCCCCCTTCTGAAACGCAGGGTGACATTTAAGCCTCTTCATCAATCTACTGATTATGCTAATATAAAAGGAATGCCTGCAAGTATGTCCAGAACCCCAAAAACCCATCCAATTCCAGTATAATCTCTAATCCCAACACTACACAATTCAAAGGTAGCTGAGAAACAGCCTGACCACAATTCCCACTGCACAGAACCAAGCAAGTCACCCAACCTGACACTGCCACCCCTGGGCAAGACTCACTACTAAGGAGGAAGGAATGCTAATCTGATTTAGTTTAATTTTCTACCTGCATATAGGAAAATGGGACTAAGTAAAAAAATACTTTCTGAATTAGTAAACTATATGATGTATATTTAAACAAACTTATATGAAAACAAGATTTAAAATCCCTTAAAACACTAACAACAGACGTCTATCCATGTACTCTTTGAAAGCTGTTATTATTTATTATTAGCCATGTGCACCAACAAGTAACATTTTCTAAGTACAAGTTATGTGTTAGACAATGTGATAAGCACTTTATATAACCTCATTTAATCCTCACAACAGTCCTATAAGATAGGTGCCAACATAACACCCTTAAAGATGAAAACTAAGGCCCTAAAAAGTTAAGTAATTTGCCCACAGTCACAAGCTAACAGTGAAAGACTCTGGCCTGAAATCCAGAGTGTCCAAAGCCAAAGCATGGTCTCCTAATACTTCCCACAAGTGTGGTCAATATCCCTTACTAAAATAGAAAAAGGTTTTTGTAGTTATTTAAAAGTTAAAGATATTTTTTGTCACCACTTAAATGTAATTAATAATTAATTTTACATAATTTACATAATTACAATAATTGCAGACTACAAAAAGCAAGGACCTGTCCTTTGGAACGTGCAGCACAGTGTGATCACTAACTGCTTAAAATTATAATTCTAGTAAAGAATGGAGACAGAGAAGCACAGGATCAGAGTTCCCCAAGCAAGTGTGGGAGTGGGGTTCAGAGGGGGAAAGTGAGAAAAAAAAAGAAAAGATGGTTCAGAAGCAAGACCGCCCCCTAGTTCCGATGATTTCATCACCTGCTCTTGAGAAGGCTGGCTGCATAGAAGGGAAGAGTTTAAAGACATTAGATGCATTTCTCTGATACTGTGGTCAGTGGGAAAATTAATAAAGGGCAGTACCTAAAGTTTTTATAAGAACTGAAAGTTTACAAAGTGCTTCCACATGCATCATATCGCCATTTCATTCACATAGTTTCACAAGGTCTATATGGCAGGTGCAGGGAGAATTTCATGACTGCTTAGGTAGCTAATCCTGGTCTTCAGCACTTAGTCTGCTGTTCTTTCCATTAAGCTGTACTGCCTCTAACGAAACCAAGCACAGGATTCCTTGATAGCTGAACATGCATCAAAAATCCATGAAAACAGATCTATTTCCCCTCCTAGCAGCAAGGAAAAGAAAAAAACAAAAACCTCTACACAGTATCATGAAATCACAATTAGCAAAGGAAAGTTATTAGCAACCATCTACCTCATTATCCATCCCAAATTAGCTCCAATTCAGGAGAAGAGAAGAACCAGCTTGCAGCAGCAGCAGCAGCAGGAAGAGGCAGACAGCTCAGAGCCTGACTCACTCTGCCCAGCCTTTCACCACCAAGGGCTTTCAATCTAGTATGTGTGCTCAACATTAAAGGACACAACTGCCTGAAGTTAGGAGGGCAGCAGAACCATCCGTTTGATCTCCAAGTCAAAGCCCATCCAGTATTTTGGAAAAAGCCAAAATTTCTGAAAAACCCCTTACCCACCATCATCTCTTCCCACTGTAACATATAATGGGGCTCAGATCTCAAACAAGTTTGAGGAAGGACTAACAAAGCTCATTCAGTTCAACACTGATAAAGGAAGCTGAGAGGTGGTCACAGGTTTGGGGGAAGGGAGAGACTAGAAGCTGGGGTTGGAGGAGGACAGCAAGCACAGTATAAAAAAATGAAGACAGTAAAACCAGGAAAGCAGTAATGTAAAATTGCTTAACTGGGGATGGGGGATGGGAAGCGAAGATGACAGCTGGGGCTAGCAGCCGGAGAAAAGGAGGAGCTCTCTGGCAGAAAAACTGGATGTGTAGATATGTAGCAGCGGGTGAGAAGAAAAAGGGAACACAGAAGAGCAAGTTGAGCCCAATCCCAAGAAAACTGCTTTTACGTATGCCCTAAGGAAGCAAAAAAGCTAACCTAGTCCCACATAGGACCTGAGACCACCACTGATTTTTACAGCTAAAATTCTCACTTACCTCCAGGGCAATCTCTGAACAGGTAATAAGACTAACTTCTCTCCCTCTCTCTCTCTCAGCTGACTACTGCCAAGGCCAGGCTTTTAAATCTAACCTGCTTTTGTCAACTTTTATTTATTTTTTTTAAACAGTTGTTCCCTTCCCTCTCTCTCTCTCTCTCTCTGCCTGCCCCTCTCTCCGTCTACTTGTGATCTCTCTCTGTCAAATAAATAAATAAAATCTTAAAAAAAAAAATGAAAAAAATAAACAGTTGTTCCCTTCAAGCCCTTGTTTACTACTAATTCCCTGTGAGTGGCTCATGCTGCTGACTCCTTTATGCCACATAATAAAGAGAAAATGACAGCCGAGGAGAAAAGAGCATTTCTCTCCCCCATCTTACCCTCAAACACACTCTCATATCATACACATCAAAAAGAAGAAAGACTGAGCAAGACAAGCTGATCTCTAACTGTGGTTATCGGCATAGTATTTCAAATCTGTTTAAACAACTATGAACTGCTATAAGGCTGTATATACAAGTTGTATGTACACATCTTGCCTACCCTTTTTTCTTTCCTTTTTTTAAAAAGATTTTTGTTTATTTATTTGACAGAGAGTGAGCACGAGCTGGGGAGAGACAGAGGGAAAGAGAAAAGGAGAAGCAGATTCTCTGCTGAGCAGGGAGCCCAACTCAGGATTCAATCCCAGACCCCTGGGATCATGACCTGAGCTGAAGGCCGATGCTTAACTGATGGAGCCACCCAGTCGCCCCACATCTTGCCTATCCTTACTGTTAACTTAAGAATTATTATCGTTATTCCTTAACAACAAAGCTAGGTCATAAATCCATATGCACTTATTCTGTGTGTAACCATCAAGGGTAAGGCAGGCCTGAGGCCCTGGGAGTGGATGAAAATGGGATAACCTCATTTTCTGCAGCAGGAAGTATCTGGGTCTGATCTCACTCACAGATTAGTCTGATCTGTAGGAAGAAATGGCAGCAATTACAAACCCAAATTAAACCCATTCCTTCCACAGTTACCTCAATCAGGCAGACATGACAAAGGTTTAGGACTGTCCCCATCACTAGTTTCTATGCCAGGGCCCACCCTCTATTTAGAAAGTGTACCATTCAAATGGCTAAAGATATCTGCTCAGCATTTTAGCCCGCCTTCTGTTTTGGAGAAACAGGACAATCCAGTTTGAAGGAGACTATGTAGTTTAGTGATTAAAAGCAGCAAACTCTAAAATCAGATTGTCTGGAGGTGCAATCACTAACTATGTGACCTCAGGCAAGTGACCTAACCTCTCTGAGCTTCTCCTAATCTGTAGAAAAAGGCTAATAGTAGTAGCAACCTCAGAGTGTTATTGCAAGGATTAAATGAAATAATACAGCTTAGAACAGTGCCTGGCACATAGTAAGCACTCAATAATGTTACCTATCATTACATGTCTCCATAGAAGTAATGCTGAACAGGCCACATGCAGAAGCCTTCAGCACTGCCCCACAACAGGCTGGGAAGCAGAAATGTTACATCAAAATGAGTTCTAAATTAGAATCCAACTTCAAGAAACAACAAAAAATTAACCTCTAAAATAAATTTAGAACCAGAATAGAAGTAGACTGTAGAACACAATGAAAAAGAAGGGAAACTAGAATGGGGGGAATGATAGTAGCAGTGTGGACTCAAGGAATTTGAAATGTTACTAGAGTTATAAACCATCGAATCAGATAATTATGAACACTGTGGAAAGCCCAAGAGTAATGAGAATACAAAAGAGGCAGTATAAGATTCTCCTTAAAAAAAAAAAAAAAAAAAAAAAGAATAACCCCACAGATTACAAATCAAGCTATTTACCAATGAAATATGGGAAGATACTGCACACTGGCCAGGCCAAACTACAAATTCACAAAATGTAAGATAAAATGGTAGTTACAGGATTTTGGACCATGTCAGATTAAGCTTAATTTCCTAACAGTGTTAGATTTTGAGTCAGTACCTCCACACCTTAAATTCTTTTAACACTGAGCAGTTTCTTCAAACAGGAAAGATGCTATCTTCTTTATGGGATAGTTGTAGGTCACATGGTTTATGTGGGAAAGCTCTGCAAACTATAAAGCTCTATGCAAATGTTATTTTAGGACAGAGAAGGGATACATCAGATGTGACTAATCTTCAACAAGGATTTCCATTCAGTCCTGTTATCAATTACCATTGACAGGCTAAATAATCATCTACCTAGATCCATGGGTCTAAAAGTCAGTGACCAAAAAAAAAGAAAGAAAGAAAGTAGAAGTATGATAAAAAGAAACCATGGGCTTCTCTCATCCCAGAAAATACAAACAAAATTTTGCATACAATACAGGGGTGTCCCAGGCCTCCAAGTTAGACATCTGTGTCTCAATTGTATTGCTACTGAATGAGTCAACAAATAAGGATCTTTCTAGTAAGCTGAGAGCTGACCAGCTTTCAGGGAAATGAGGCACAGTTTACATCTAGGCTGAATTCTTCAACTTCTTCAACCTCAATCTCATCTGAAAACTGGGGATAATAATCCCTAACTCCTTCATAAGGTCATGGTGAAATTCACATAAACAATGGTATAGAAAATTACTTTGCAACTTATACGGCTATAAATGTAATAATATAGGTGCTCATTTTGTGCACGCGTTCTAGTCTGTAATCAAGGATGACTTAAATCAGCTCTGGGTGTTCTAAGACTCACCCATGGGGGGAGGGGTTGTCTACTGCACTTTTTCTTCATTTTTCAATTTTCCAAAGGAATAAAAGCACTGAAAACCACTGCCTCAAAGAATTTAAGAATGTTTCAAATAGAAAGTGACCTTAAATCAGGTAGAGTTGCCAGCAATTAATAATAAAATTTAGAATTCTGGTCCCCACTTATATTTCATGTATATGTAACATGCTCCAGGGGGCTCAGTAACACCAGCCTAGGACCCTGAATGTCCTCAAAAGGGTTCTAACAGATTGAAGGCTCTGCTTATATGTTATTTATTAGAAAATCCTGGCCACTTAAGTCTTTTACAGACATCAAATAAATAGCTTCATTATTAAAGACACTCCTTGAGACGAACAACATTTCCTCCTCACTCCAAGAAGGTAAGAGGCATTTTAATTTAATCTTGAACAAAGAATGTGAGGTTGAATATAACTGATCAGGTCTCATTTTGACTGTGATATCAAAATGACTATAACCTTAGATTTAAAAACTAAGATGTGTCCAAGGGGAAAAAACGAAATAGCCACAAACAGCTATCAAGCTAGTTTTTTAGGAAGCTTTAGGAAATCTACATAACTCCACAAATAGTACTCAAGCTGCTAGTACACAAAGGAAAAGAGCAAGTTTTGCTAGCCATTAAAAACCAAGGATGTCTCATCCAAAGGAAATAGACAAACGCATACAAAATCAGCTATATCTCAAATGGTGTTCTTAATAAAAGGTCTGGTTTATACATTTATACATTTAATGCTCATAAAAACTCTGCTATTCTGGGGCGCCTGGGTGGCTTAGTGGGTTAAAGCTTCTGCCTTCAGCTCAGGTCATGATCCCAGGATCCTGGGATGGAGCTCCAAATTGGGCTCTCTGCTCAGCAGGGAGCCTGCTTCCTCTTCTCTGCCTACTTGTGATCTCTGTCAAATAAATAAATAAAATTTAAAACAAATTCTGCTATTCCAGTAGACGGTCAAAAATAGCTATGGGCCAGTCTAGAACTACACCCAAATGGAACTGTGAGGCCAAAACCAACTTTTTTGTGTGTGTTGGGAGGGAAACAGTTACAGAGCATGCCGCAGTTGACCCTCCAGTTAGGATTTATTAAAAGCAAAATAGGGGCACCTGGGTGCTCAGTTGTTAAGCGTCTGCCTTTGGCTCAGGTCATGATCCCAGAGTCCTGGGATCAGGCCCTGCATGCTGCTTCCTGCTGGGCAGGAAGCCAGCTTCTCCCTTCTCCACTCCCCCTGCTTGTGTTCCCTCTCTCACTGTGTCTCTTTCTGTCAAATAAATAAATAAAATCTTCAAAAACAATGACAACAACAAAAGGCAAAATGAAATCAATATGCTAGAAAGGCTGAATACTCCAATTAAAGAAACAAATCTCACAGCCATGGATAATTACTAATGAAAAGCTGACCTTCACTAATTACTTTTTCTGTGAAATTCATTTGCCTATAGATTCAATATAACATTTTAAAAAAATTTATTCTAGAGAGAGAGAGAGAGAACAAGCACACAAGCAGGAGGAAAGTGAGACAGAATCTCAAGGAGACTCCCCATCAAGTACATAGTCCAACATAGGGCTGGATCTCAGGGCCCTAAGATCATGACCTGAGCTGAAACCAAGAGTCAGAGACACTCAATGACTGAGCCACGTGAATCTAGGCACCCCTAGATTCAGTATAACTTTTGATAACAAACTCACTTTCTGTCCTTGACAATAATCCAATCAGGATTTAAACATTAAACATAACATATTTCAGCTCATTCTTTAGAAGATGATACAATTCATATCTCTCTCTCTCTCTCTCTCTCTTTTGGTGGTGGGCAGCAAAGCAAAGTTTATTGAGCTACAGTACAAAGCTCCCAAAGAGGGAGGGGACCCAAGAGGGTTGACCTCATCTCATTCCTTCATCATCATATATCCCCCATAAGAATGACCATTAACATAACCAGTGCAAGCTGACAGTCTGAATAAAATCTAGAAGAGATTTTAACTGAGAGGTAGGAAACCCGCCCCGTTTTAAACAGCCATTCCCAGAAACCAGAGTCAAATAGTCTGCACATAGGGATATTCAATCTTTGAATCACATCCCAGAATGTTAGGTAATATAGTCCCAGTCTTCTCTTCTGAGGAATTATTTCCAAAGCATAAATAGCTTATAGTGGAAACCACACTAGAAACTTTGTTATTATATGTCAAAAGCAAAACTTTTCTTAGATGGCAGAATCCTAGAGCAGCTATTCTTAAATCTTATTATGCATCAGAATCATCTGTTAAAACACAGACTGCTAGGCCCCATCCCAAGATTCTGATTCAATAGGTCTGAAGCAAGGCCTGGGAATGTGCATTTCTAACAAGTTCTCAGGTGATACTGGTATTGTTGGATCACAGACAACACTTTGACAATGTCAGTGTGAAACTGATCAATTTTTTGGCTTTTTCAAATAGAAGGGAAATATGGGCCACACAGATGTTTCTGAAACCAAGTAATACTCTCTACAAGTTGAGTCGGATTCATAATCAAAAGAGCAAATGTGGCAAAAATGGTTGCTAAAAACTGTATCACTCACTAGGATTTATGCTCCCTTCAGCAGCACATAAACTATGACTTCTATGACTTCGCAATAATGGCTTTTATCTGGTCTTTGTTCTAGTTCTCAATCTATAAGTTGTAAGCATGCTTTTAATTCAATTTACCATTTTTTGAGGGCCTATTTACTAAAAACTGTACACAGGGATAATTAAAATAAACTTTGTTCCAAAAGAGAGCTCAACCTTGAAGACGACACAGAAAAATAATCAAAATACAATACGAGTGACAATGGCTACTTCCACAACAGATGTATACAAAAGACAACAGGAACATGTAAGAAATAGCTAATTTTGCTGTAGCTGATAGATGCATAAAAAACTTATGCATGAAATCTAAGTTTAGCCTTGTCAGTGGTGGGGAGAGAGGAGACGGTCTTGCTCTAGGCCAGAGTAAACAGTTATGAGCACAGGGTTGAGAAATGGCAGAATGATTCTAGATACAGCTGGGGAAAAAAAAAAAAATCCACATTTTTTTAGTGTTTTTATATACCAAACACCTTCTAAGTACTCATGTTACTCAGAAAAAGAAGACACTTTATAAACTCAAGACCTCACAATTTAAGGAGAATGACAAGCATCCTGCAGTCTAAGCAGCCTGGGCTTCTTTCTATAGAACAAGCAGTGTGACCGATCTGACTGGTGGCAGTACGAAGGACAGATCAGAAGAAAGGAGCTAAAAAACTCCTCTGATAGTCCAAATTAAAAATGAGTCTGAAATAAGTAATTGTAGATGCAGAAATGATGAAAAGGTGATGGATTTGAGAAATGTTTAGGGGAATTAATCAACTTAAATTGTTGACCACAGATGAAGAGGGATACTGTAAGTGGAATAAAGGAAGGTGAACTGAGAGTTGGCTTTGAAGGCACATACAGGATAAGCTATGCTGGTAATATGTTCAGAGGTAGTTAAAAATATGGATCTGTTATTCAGGAGAGAGGTGGAGGCTGGAAATATGCACTTGGGAATTATCAGCTTAGATGGAAGTTGAAGCCAAGGGAGGAGATGAGATCACTCAGGGAGGATGAAAAAGGAACTGAGAATGGAACTTTCTACATAATTACACTTTTTTCCAAATGATTCACCACTGAATGCAATGCACTTTTGGTAGGACAAAATACACCAAAACAGGAATTAATTCCCTTCCTTTATCTGGACAACACTTCCAATAAGGTCAGGTAAATAATTTATTATTCTGCTTTAGAAGATTTAAAAGAAGGGTCTTCTCATGTTCTTGCTGTTAATGACTGAGATACAAGGCCTAGAATCCATACTAGAAGCTCCCAAAGCAGCATCAGACTTTGAGTACAGTGCCTAATACTATTCATCTTTACAACAAATCCTTAACCTTTCATAAAAACAGCACCATTTGGTTCCAAAGATTATTTTGGGAAACATTTTTTTCTTGCGAAGAAGCTTATACTTAATCCCAACCAAATTTTCTCAATTTTTGAAAAGGAAAAACGTATGGAATCTCAGCCTAATGCCCAAGACTGAACCAACTCTCACCCTCCAATTCGGCAGCAAAGTACTAGAAACAAACAAAACCAGTACGCCACAGAACAAGTAAATGTGGGGGCGGGGGGGGGGGTAGAAAATCAACAGGAATGCAGCTCCTGTTTCCATGACATACTGCAAACTTTATGTTCTTTTTCTCACCTTACGGATCTCTTCAATCTTTCTATAAAGATTAACCAGATATGAATTTGGAAAATAAGGACAGTAATACATAAGCAAATGACTAAGAGAGTCTCCACTTTGACAAATGCATGGAATGGGGAATTTCCTTCCTCCATCTAGGCTTCAACAGTCTCTCAATTTAAAAACTGAGGATGTTCAATAAAACTATGAGCCTTATTCTGAATTTTTAAAATGAGTTATGAAAGGAGATAAATTTGACTCTACCTATTAACCATATTGACCATGTACTGGAGTTGCAAGCTTCCCCACTACTTAAGTCATAATGATGGCATAATTGTTTATATGGTGGGATTAAACAACAGGATCTAAGGAATATTTGGTATTACATACTTCATGGAGATCTGTATTTCTCTCCAAATTCTCAACAATTTACATAGTTACTGTTCATTCCTGGAATTTCAGTTGCATCTCCAAAAGAGGCAATATATTATGTTTAAATGGTAAAGGGGGAGCCAGAGGGCAAATGATTCTGAAAGCAACACACAATTTCACCTCCATTAAATGGGAATTTAACATACATTTAATCTGCTGTTAGAAGAATGAAGATCCTACCTGTGGAACTTACTAAGCCTATTCAGAAAGAGACTATCAAGAATACTTTCTTAAAATTACATAGACTCCAGACAATGAAATATTATTCAGTGTTAAAAAGAAATAAGCAATCAAGCCATAAAAAGACACAGAGGAAACTTAAATGCATATTACTAAATAAAAAAGCCAATCTGAAAAGCTTACATATTATGTGATCCAACTACATGACACTCTAGCAAAGTCTAAGCTATGGAGATAGTATAAAGTAGCTAACAGGAGCTAAGGGGAAGGGAAAGAAAGAATGAATAGGTGGAACACAGGATTTTTAGGGCTGTGAAACTATTCTCTATGACACTATAATGGTGGATACAGATCATTTACATGTGCCCAGACTCTTAGAATGTACAACACTGAGAAGGAACTCTAATGCAAACTATAGACTTTGGGTGATAATGTGGTATCACTGTGAGTTCACTAATTGTAACAAATGTACCACTCCAATAGGAATGGTGTTCTAGAGAAGACTGTATGTGTGGGTGGGACAGGGGATATACAGTTAATTCTCAGTACTTTTTCTTAGCTATGCTATGAACCCAAACTGCCCTAAAAAAGAAGTCCATTAGGCAGAGGACATGAACAGACATTTCTGCAAAGAAGACATCTAGATGGCCAACAGACACATGAAAAAGTGCTCCATATCACTCGGTATCAGGGAAATACAAATCAAAACCACAATGAGATATCACCTCACACCAGTCAGAATGGCTAAAGTCAACAAGTAAGGACACCAGTCAGAATGGCTAAAGTCAACAAGTAAGGAAATGACAGATGCTGGCAAGGATGAGGAGAAAGGGGAACCCTACTACACTGTTGGTAGGAATGCAAGCTGGTGCAACCACTCTGGAAAACAGCATGGAGGTTCCTCAAAATGTTGAAAATAGAACTGCCCGATGACCCAGCAATTGCACTACTGGGTATTTACCCTAAAGATACAAACGTAGTGATCCGAAGGGGCACATGCACCCGAATGTTTACAGCAGCAATGTTCACAATAGCCAAACTATGGAAAGAACTTAGATGTCCATCAACAGATGAATGGATCAAGAAGATGTGGTATATATACACAATGGAATACTATGCAGTCATCAAAAGAAATGAAATCTTGCCATTTGCGACAACATGGATGGAACTAGAGTGTGTCATGCTTAGTGAAATAAGTGAAATAAGTCAAGCAGAGAAATACAACTATCATATGATCTCCCTGATATGAGGAAGTGGTGATGCAACATGGGGGCTTAAGTGGGTAGGAGAAGAATAAATGAAACAAGATGGGATTGGGAGGGAGACAAACCATAAATGACTCTTAATCTCACAAAACAAACTGAGGGTTGCTGGGGGGAGGGGGGTTGGGAGAAGGGGGGTGGGGTTATGGACATTGGGGAGGGTATGTGCTTTGGTGAGTGCTGTGAAGTGTGTAAACCTGGCGATTCACAGACCTGTACCCCTGGGGATAAAAATATATGTTTATAAAAAAAAAAAAATTAAAAAAAAAAGAAGTCCATTAAAAATAATTAAATACACCAACTGAAAAATACTTAACAATCATGTACTAAGATTTACTTGCTCTTTGCATTTAGTACCTGACTGCAGACATATTTTTTTTAAAGATTTGAGAGAGAGAGCAAGCACACGTGAACATACACACACACACACATGCTCAAATAGGGGAAGGAGCAGAGACACTCTTCAAGCAGACTCCCCACTGAGTGTGGAGCCTGATGCGGGGATCAATCCCACAACCCATGACGAGATCATGACCTGAGTCGAAACCAAGAGTTGGATGTTCAACTTACTGAGCCACCCACATGCCCGACTGCAGATATTTTTTTTAATGACACATTAATGCAAAACTCCTTCAGCAATGAGAATTTAGGTTAACCCAGACAAGCAAAGTCATATCCACCCATCTTGTGTTTATGATGCAGGAACAGAAAACACAGAGCTCTTTTCTAGCCTACAAATCATCTTAAACCTTGAGATCACCCACACTTCCCACGAGACTCTTTTTACCAATGCCCTCATAACTCCACTAAACATAAATCTCTCAGCTGAAGGAAAAACACATTATCCAACATAGGAAGACATTTCATATACCTTCATCATATTAAGTACCCAAAGGCAGATACTACACTTATGGGTAACACAACCACATAATTTATTATGTAAATCAGGACACTTTGGGGTGACCGGTGGCTTAGTCAGTAGAGCATCTGACTCTTGATCTCAGCTCAGGTCTTGATCTCAGGGTCGTTGAGTTCAAGCCCTGCGTTGGACTCAATGCTGGGTGTGGAGTCTACTCAAAAAAAAAAAAAAAAAAAAAGAGAGAGAAAGAAAGAAAAGAAAAAATCATCAAGTAAACCAGAACACTTTTAAGAGTGAAAGGGATGCTGTGAATAATCATAAGAGGAAAATAGGCACCACTAATGGGGAACCTGGAAGTTGCACAGTATAAAATCAAGCACTTATAATGGAGCTATCCCACAATAAAACTCCAGGTCAATTCACTTTCAATCCATTATATACAGTATATTTGTGATTCACAAACTTTTCCCAAGAACCTTGAGCAATAATTTTCCAAACACTGTTAAAACACCGTCTCAGAATCAAGTATGTCCAGTCCTACAAAGCACCTCCAAATTTCTAGGTTTTTTTTTTTTCTCTTCTATCAAAACTGGTATGTCCTCAAACCTACTCTCCTATATTCAATAGTATTTGGTATCTATACTACCCTTGGCTAAGATAAATTTCCCACTAACCAGAATCTCTTGCCTTACTATAAAGTATGCATCCTTATTCAAGCCCTACTGCATTGGTTTCAAATGACAGTATACAAAGATCAGTGAACCCTAATATTTGCAAAAGGTAATTCCCTACTTGGTAGTCTGAAAGTATTATCATATCTAGTAAAATTATCAACTCTGGTACAAAACAGGCCAAGATTATATAGGCTAGAATTAATTCTCTAAAATGTATTATCAGGTACTTTCTGATGGTGTTTCAGAAATGAATACCAAACTTCATGGTAATAAACCAATAGACATACCAATTTAAATTGTAATTTTTAAGGAAAGTATAATAATGTACAGAAATTTTTCTATTTAATAATATATAGGTTTAATCTGAAACCTCAGTTTCCTTGTGTGTACAATCATAACTGGAATAGAGGATTTCTATGGCCTTTTGTGATATAACAGCTAATATTCCATAAATTTACATATAATAAACTGAAATGCAGTATTCTATGAATCCATGAAGATGCATAAGGCAGTACTGTGCTTGTGATATACAGTATATTTTAATAGATTGCGATTTTTTTTAAAGATTTTATTTGACAGGGAGAGAGGCAGCAAAAAAGGGAACTCAAGCAGGGGGAGGGGCAGACTCTCTGCTGCGCAGGGAGCCTGATGAGGGGCTCAATCCCAGGACCCTGGGATCACGACCTGAGCCGAAGGCAGATGCTTTACCAACTGAGCCACCCAGGCACCCCTAGATTGTGACCTGTTTGGAAACCAGAACAGGCCTCTAATTTTGTATTCCCATAATGCCTTGCTGCACATATAACAGTCAATAATATTTGTTAAAAGAATGTTAAGAAATAAAATTCTCATTAACTGAGGATTAAGGATCAAATCCTGTCATTAATTTCAACCTATTAACAACTTAAAATGTGCTAGTAATTAGTCTGATAATGAACAGCATAACAAAAGAGACCATATCTCTTAGATGAGTGGTTTTTCAGAATACCAGTGTTATCTTTCTGAATATCGACAGAATCATAAATTCTAGAAAACTAGACTATGGTATATTTGAATTTACCATAGATGCCCTAGAAGCTACTTTTATTTAAAAAATCAAATCCCTAATGTCAGTCTGTTTTCTTGCCAGTGTATTCATTAATACTAACAAACAAGGAATAAAAATTGAATTTAAATAGATTTTTTTATTTGAAAAAATAAAAAACAGATTTTGATTTAAGATTTTACTTTACAATGGGAATGCAACTTTCCCATTCTTTTCCAAATTAGGTAATGAGGCCGCCCTTCATCCATTCCAAAAGAGAAGGAAATTCAGATTTCCCTGTAAACCTCCCTGAATCAAAAACAAACAGACTAGAAATTTCTTCTTTGAAAAGATAACCTTTAAGAAAATCCTTTGTGTGGGAAGGGCAGAAAGTAGGACATTTTCTAACTATTCTTTAAAAAAATAAAAATAAAAAAAATCCGAGAAGATTACTAACAGATAAATGTCTCTGAAAACATATTCATTATAACAGCACCTAACCTTTACTGATCATTTATATGTGTCAAGCATGGTGCAAAGTATATTATATAATCTAACTCACTTCATTAAAATACAGTCTACTGCTTAAGGTCCTTGTTGCCATTCTACAGATATGCAGAAGCAGGATGCATACCTTGGCAGTTAAGATTCCAGAGTTCAAAACACTACACTATTTTTCTACATATATTTTTCTATATACATTACATAATCCAAAAACATTTTACCTTAGAATGACTACCACACAGTGTATTCTACTTCTCCCTTGTCAATGTTCCCAGTTCAGGCCTTTGTCAATTTACAACCATCTCCAATTATCTAAGTTAACTATATGGAAATTCTATATGGGTCTATAAATTTAAAAAGTATTCGGCATTACTAACTGTAGCCTATTGTTTTAAGTTGGTGTTCCTAACTAGTACACTGGAACTTAGTAGATTTCTAGTTCCTACTGGCGGATCCCCAAGGTGGTTGCTAAAACCACACATCCTGAAGATCTTCCTCCCACAGAAGGATGAAAACTAACAGCACTTTCAGTCCTTTACCAGGCAGGGACTTAACAGCATACCTCTGCACTCCTATTCTTGTGCATATTCTCAGATTTCAAAACTCAAGGCAAGTGACAAGCAGGTCTTTCTCATGAAGAGTCTGACAAATCTTGCAATAAAAATTATTTTACCAAGTGATAGGATGATTATCTTTGCCCTATTTTATAGATTCTACCTTAAAGAGATCATTTCTTCTGGTCTTCTGTCAACTATGGACAAATCTATTAGTAATCATGACTGTAAAGTATCCACAGGACTGCTCCCAGGCAACTATCAAGACTAAGCAAGAAGATCGTGGACCAAAGGTAAGATACCTTGTGGAAAAAAAAAAAAAAATTTTTTTTGTTGTTTCAGTAGTGGGTCCACAAAACAGGTCACCCATATCAATCAATTTTAAAATTGTACTCCTCCAACCCTAAGGAGTTTTTGAAATAATTAGGAGATTCCCTCCCCTCCTAAACAGCTCTACTTTTATCTCATTAACAAATTTATTTTTAAATATAAAGAAAAAATTTTTTCAGCCGCTAAGAGTTGAAAAATCTAATTCTTGACCCAGACTGACACTTAACATATACCATGGTCCAAAGAGGTTCTACTTCAGTTGCAGTGCCCTTACTACAATCCAAATATTCTGAATCCTGTTCACTAAAATCCTATCCAATAAAATCTGCTCTCTATTTGATTGCTCAAGAAATCCCAAAATCCAGCTGACAATCCAAATCTTTTTTTTCCTCCTTTCACAATTACTTATTTGTACTCTGATCATCTCGTTTCAGGTCTTCAGTACCTCCTAAGTCCATGATTACCTAGTACCCTCACCTCCATAATGAGGTGGAAGATCAGGTTATTTACTTACCTAGTCTCCCAAACACCAGCAAAATATTGCTGCTTCTCTTGAAAAGGACAGCAAAATTAAATCCAGAATGCTTCCATTAAAAATTAGCAGAGTTGTCCCAGGAATTATCCACATGGCTACAATATTACATGTATGAACATTCAAGGTTTCTGACAAAAATATGTCTCAGGATAAAAATAGAGTAATATATCATTCCTTTTCATTTAACAAAGGTTTTTTCCCTGTTTGGAATGAGAAAGGCTCTCTAAGCGGACCAGGTTCAATATAAAGATTCAGTCATTATCAGAATAATTCCCTTCAGTGACACTGAGTAACAACATATGTATTCTAAAGACTCCAAATATACTTGAATAAATGAGAATATCTGTCACTCCAATTGCCATATTCAAAAAAGGAAAGCTATAAATACCAAGATAAATTACATCATAATTAATACTACTAGAGCTTTACAGTCTATAAATTATGTCTACATAAAACAAGCTTTGAAAGAGTATACAACAGACTACTAACGGTGCTTGTTTCTGGGGAGTGGGAATCATGGCATAAAAGGAGGAACTTTAACATTTTATCTTTTACACCCAGGTATTATTCGAAACTACCATGTAAGCAAGTCCTTTCATAATTTTTTTAATCCAGTAACTTCCCCTTTTTCCAAAAACTTAAATAATTCCATGTCAAAATGGTTAACAAACTATCCCAGGCAGGAAGATTTATCCTGTCTGCTAATATTCCTTCCTATAGAAAGTTATATCTATCCTTTGAAAATTCAACCTGATGAAAACTTCATTTTATGGCTTCATATGGCTTCATTATACGGCTGACAAGTTTATGTATTTGGTTATTTCAGGCTCACCTGGTACTACTGGGCCTGCCAAAGTTTTTCCAATGGTGTATTTTGAGAATTTAAGACTTGATGCAATTCTTGAGCTGTTTCAGTGACAAAAGTGAAGTGGAAAGCAAAGGGAGAAGAAAAATTACCAATTTCCTTACTATCTATAGCCCATTGACAAGTCCTTGAAACAGACAGAGTGACAGCCCTCTAGAGACTCAACTGCCTCAATGTTAATACTTTGCTAAAGGCAAAAGGCAATCCTAGCCCAACCCCCACACCCACCAGGATCCTCTAAGTCTACTTCATTGTATAAAAATTCCTTTGGAAACATCCTTTATCTCTAAACCACCCAAGACAGGTTTTGGCAATCATCCCCCAAGCATGTGGCCCACCGATATATATCTGAAGGGTCTCATGATTAAGGTTTTACTGGACGGTAATAAATTACCTTTTCCCAAAAACAGCTAGCTGTCTCAAGGTCCTGGAAACCTTGCTTCCAAAATTCCTTAGAGACCTATGCTATCTCTAACCACCACCCCCCCACAACTTGAAAGTGTATAATGAACTATTCCTCATGACCTCGGTGAAGCTCTTTCTGCCCATGGGTCCTGTCCCCGTGCTTTAATAAAATCACCTTTTTGCACCAAAAACGTCTCAAGAATTCTTTCTTAGGGAGCCTGGGTGGCTCAGTGGGTTAAAGTCTCTGCCTTCGGCTCAGGTTATGATCCCAGGGTTCTGGGATCAAGTCCCCCATGGGGTTCTCTGCTCAGCGGGGGGGGGAGCCTGCTTCCCTTTCTCTCTCTCTGCCTGCTTCTCTGACTACTTGTGATCTTCGTCTGTCAAATAAATAAATAAAATCTTTAAAAAAAAAAAAAAAAGAATTCTTTCTTGCCTGTCAGCTTCGAACCCTAACATCGTCTTTCCTACATCAGAAATGATAGTGTTTCATAACGATAAGGTGACACTAAGACACTACATGTGTCTTAAAAACACATTCCACTCAAATTCTTTCCCATTCTGACTTTAAAGCTGCTAAAACACACATACCTGTTACTGAGATACACGTGCTAGCCATCTCATACTTCTAATGGTAATTTCTCAGCAATTTTCACTATAGTTTAATGTTGTTCCTAAAGTAAAAACTATTACTCTGTATACTCTAGTGTTTTTTCTTTAATACACATCAAAATTTACCCTTTCATCCTACAGCTGAAAAATCTGATTGCCGCTAGCACCACCCCCACCGCATAATTGAATTTTAATGTCTACCTGCCCCTGGGTAGCAAATTATATGCTCCATAGGCAGACATTTCAGAATGTTTCATGTGCACTCCACAGTAAGTGGTAGCTTTGCAGGGAAGCACTAAAATTTACCAGTCCACAGTAAGTACCTTATAGTTCATAATCAATATTCATTACTAGCCACCTGCCTAGAATTCTTTCTGCCTTGATGTCCTCAGTTGTATAAGGAATTAATTTTCTTTGTGACTAGACCTCAAAGACTATCTGTGCTATTTCTGAAAAATACGGACATTATGACCTTAAAACATTTTAAGAACATGTTAGGAAAACCTCCATCATACAATAAAAATCATTAAACAGCTATTAGGAAGAGCAAAAACACCCAGAAAACACAATATGCAAACACTCCAGCTCAAAAACATGAGTCAACTAAACTTTGCATATGACAGGCAAAGTAGAATTTGCTACCCCTCTACCTCAAAAAGGTCCAAGTAAAACAGGACAAAGAATTTAGAAGTATCAAAAGTTTATCTAGAAACAATGGAAGATACCTGAAAGGACAGGCCAGGTAGGTACAGATAAGACCAAAATTAAGACCAAAAAAAATAGGGCGCCTGGGTGGCTCAGTGGGTTGAGCCGCTGCCTTCGGCTCAGGTCATGATCTCAGGGTCCTGGGATCGAGTCCCGTATCGGGCTCTCTGCTCAGCGGGGAGCCTGTTTCCTCCTCTCTCCCTCTCTGCCTGCCTCTCTGCCTACTTGTGATCTCTCTCTGTCAAATAAATAAATAAATAAATAAATAAAATCTTTAAAAAAAAAATTTTGTTTAAGACCAAAAAAATAGGGGGGAAAAAAGGACTTAAAAAAATTAAATATATACCATATATACACGGTACTACACAATTAAACCATAAAGCTATTAAAAAGGACTCAAAATCATACTGTGGAGGAAAAGAGACAAACAACAGAATTCTGAGGACAGGAATAAAGGAATAAAGCACATGCTTTCTTGTATTGCCTTAATCATTTAGGTCCCTGTCTTAATGCCTAAAGTTAAAAAGAAAAGAATTTTCTGCTGCTAACGTATGAAGACAAGATGTACAGCAAGACATATATGCCTTTAAAGCATTTTAAAAGAACCAAGAAAACGTGGAACTTTTAAAACCTTCACTGAACTGGAAGAAAAGCACACACGTGAGTTTACTAGTAACAATCATGTTGCTAAATTTCTAGCTCAAGCAACAACTCTAAATATATGTCACTACTATGGCATAATCTAATTTTGAAGGTGCAATAAAGTACTGTAGTACTACCAATATTACCCACTCTACCGTTGTTACTTCAAAAATAAATAGCACTGCAGGGCATCGGGGTGGCAAAGTCATTTAAGTATCCAACTCTTGGTTTTCACATAGTCATGATTTCAGAGTTGTGGAATCAGGACCGAAATTGGGGTCTGTGCTCAGTAAGGTGTGTACTTGGGTTTCTTTCTCCCTCTCCTTCTGCTCCTCCCCATCCCATGCACTCTTGCAAATAAATAAATAAATAAATAGATAGATAGATAAATAAACAGATAGACAGCATTGCTAAAAATATCCTCGCTATGCTAAAGTTGAAAAACAACCTGAAAGACTAAGGAGGTTGATCATTTGAAATTAGCATGTTTAGTGTTAGCATCACACTCCAAAGACCTTAAATGATTGATGGATTGTGCGTTAACCAAAAAAATTCATTTTAATTACCTCCTTGCTTCTATTAAAAATAGAAAGGGACCAATATCTCCCATATTGGATTTCAAATTTCATAATCATTTCACGATAGAAACACAGAGCTTCCTTTCAGATTAAAAAGTAAACCAAGATAACTGAAAGGGTAATAGTGAAAGAAACATGTGTGTCTGGTACAACGCTAGGTGATTTACATTTGCAATCCCATTCTAACACTACTCTATGAGGTGTGTATTCACCTAATTCACAGATAAGGAAACAGGGATTAAGAGAACTGCCAAGGGGCACATGGGAAGTCTTGATCCCAAGGGCCTAGGATCAAGTCCCACATTGGGCTCCCTGCTAGGTAGAGAGTCTTGCTTCTCCCCTTTTTTCTCCCTCTGCCTCTCTCCCTGCTCCTGCACGCTCTCTCTCTCAAAGAAGTACATCTTAAAAAAGAGAGAAAGAGAATTGCGAAAAATCAGGACTCCAAATGTCTTAGGTTTCAAAATTCATAATATAGTCTCTTTTGGTAAAGAGCATGCAAAACACGCCTCTAGTGAGCCAGGTCCAGGGATTCTCAACATCCCACAAAACAGGAAACATCTTAAACAACAAAGAATTGTCCCTCTTCCTACACAACTTTCAAATGGCATTCAATATGAAAAACTTGTTCTGGGCCTAGAACCTAACTCTTTTTTAAATATAACACATAAAGCATTCTTACATGATTTTAATCATCACTCAATTTTCCAGGAATGTAATTACCATGTAGAGTGAGAACAGACTGGACTTGGTTTCATTTGGAACTTTACCAAAAGTTGCTCAACTTCTCAGAAAATGACATTGTCAACAGCAGTGCCACCTGTGGTATTTGAGTCACCTTTACAGCAAGACTACGTCAGTCTGCCTTTGTAACTGTCATATTCTTGGTTTTTCTACATATGGATATAAACAGTAGACTGCCTCATTTTGGACCAAACTATTTTATTATTAGTTATGTTCTCCTTTATATTACATTTAGGGCATTACATTTTTTTTTTTCTTAATGTGTAGGGAGGATAAAACATCTAGGAACCTCATCCAGGAGAGTTACAAAAATGTGTTAAGAAAGAGGACACAAAATACTCTTGACTTTACTTTTTGTCATCTATCTAGGGCAAGGAGGGAATGGGGATAGGGAGTTAACAGGATGTCCCTACAACCAGATTTAACCTGAAATGACAGCAGGACTGGGAAGCACATTTCAAAGATTACAGAAATTCAGTATCAGCCTCCCCCAGGAGAGGGAGGATAATTCAGTGAAACACATCATCATTATCATCATCATCTTCATCATAATGGCACCTGGGTGGCTCAGTCAGTTAAGCGTCCAACTCTTAATTTCAGCTCAGATCATGATCTCAGGGTTGTGAGATAAATCCCACATCAGGCTCCATTCTGGGTATGGAGCCCTGCTTCAGATTCTCTCTCTCCCTCTCTCTCTGCCCCGCCCTCTAAAAAAAATAAAATAAAATAAATAAAACAAAATGCACATTCTAAGATACACTCATCATTTGTCAGAAAAAACAACCTTGAAATAATTGCTCTTCTCATTAGCATTTCATTTTCCTCTTCAATTTCCTATGAATCACCAGAGCTGCAGTAAGCGTAAATACTTTATAAAGTACAAAACCCTATAACTCAAAGCTATGCATACATGCCACTTTACAATATGGTTTATAAAGCACTTTCCCACACATTATCATTTAATTTAATGAGAACCCTATGGATTAAGTACTAACCTAATCTTAAAAATGGAAAGTATAGCAACTAAAATGGAAATAGAAATTCAAGACTACTCCCAAATCCAGTGCTTTCTCTATTCAACTACACTGCCCCACAAAATAACATCTTTAACACATTTTTTAAATTTATTTTACATTCACAGTGGGAAAAGAGTATCAGTTTATCTGTAACACGGTCTCCAACTGAGTTTAGACATCAAATTTAAACTACACTAATTTTCTAGTTTCATAAAAACCATGAATTATTTTGAACACCTCTTAAAACTGCCTTAAATATATTTCAAATAAATATGCATGATCACGCTTTATGCTACTTAATATCATTCATCCTGGAACCTACTTTTTAAAAAATTTCTTTATCTGAGAGAAAGAGAGATATCACAAGCAGGAGGGGCAGAGGAAGAAGGAGAATAGAATCTCAAGCGACTCGATGCTAAGCATGGAGCTCAGTGGGGGCTAGATCCCAGACCCCAAGATCATGACCTGAGCTGAAAACCAAGAGTCAGATGCTTAACTGACTGTGCTACCCAGATGTCCCCACCCTGAAACCTGCACATTGTTCAATTCTTGTTATTCTTTTAGCTGTCTCACCCTGGCCCACACCACAAGGACAGAAGGTAAAATCTCTTACACTGAATTACTAATACAAAGTGACACAACTCTGGTCAAAGACCTTAAAACTAAAGCTCATGGAACCATGATTTTTCTTAGTATTAAAACTTACCTGTAAAGAAATCACATCCCTCAACTACAGAGCTAACATCTACTTTCTGACTCTCTAAATCAGGGGGTTATAATTCAGCAAGTGAGAGTGTGTGGCCAGTCACATCTTCATTCATACATTTCTCTTCTTCCATGCTAAGAATGCAAATATATTCCAAGCCCCAGAGTAAAAATCTGAAAAATAACAATCCTTGAATGAAGGGCCACAGAATTATCTTTATCATATATGGTCAGGCAATAGTGACCTAAATTTTAAAATATTTCAGGAAAGTAGAAAAGAGGGGAGTTGATAAAATAACCACCTAAGAGCTTGTGCAGACATCCTTCCTGAAAATAGCTTCAATTTTTAAAGAATAAAAAACCTATTCTGTCAAATATAACAGAATTGAAGAAAAGATATATAGAAACATGATGTAACCAAAATTTAAAAACTACCCTAAACTATATTTTCTCACACAAAATTTGCAATATGACAATATGCAAATTTTAATATGACAATTTTGGTCATATTAAATCTATTTTTAAAAGATTTCTTTTAACACACAAAACTCACCAAATTACAAGATTCTTTGTCACTTAAGTTCTAAATGGAAAACCAAAATAGAAAAATAGGAAAGAAAAAAAAAAGACATTAATGTTGCCAGATTCAGCAAAAAAAAAAAAAAAAAAAAAAAGCTTTGTTGTTTATCTGAAGTGCAAATATAACTGAGCATCCAACATTTTATCTGGCAACCCTATACTCTGAACTGAATAAAGTGAGCTCTTACCTTTCCCAAAGTATTACAGCATCAGCCCCACTCAAAGAACAAGCTAGGCTTCTATCACAGAAGAATTTTGACCAATGAACTCTTAAAGAGTTAGTCTGGCAGTTGATAAGGCTTTCTTTAAGAGCTGACATTTACTATATAAAAAACAATGCCTGTTTCCTAAGAGCCAAAGTTTAAACTTTTACTAGGTTCCATGCAATATGAACTCTTAAGGAGTTTAATATTTCTATGTGTAAAACCCAAATCTGAAAAGATTCGTAATGTAGGTTTTTTGTAACTAAAAAAAGTTGTTCATAAAGACTATAATAAGCAGAATCCTATTTTCAGCATTACAAGCAGATACTAAAAGCTACTTTAATGGATTCCAAAGTTCATCTGCCATTTTTTTTTTTAATTCATAATCATAGAACTTTGGTGTTGGAAACTAATTTCTGACCCTTTAGAAACTTCTGGAAGTCCCACTTCACTTCATATTCATTTCCATAAAAGTTTTTTTTTTCTATTACTGAGCTCTTAAGCAAGTACTAGATATAACAGAGCCTCCCTTTTGTTTTATGAGGCCCCTCTCTCCTCTCAACCTCTTGCCCTACTTATAAACAGCTCTGACAATGAGAGAGTGCAAATAACTATTCCTCTGCTAGTTTCATTAATATCATTTTCTTAATACTAAATCTATACTTTTCCTCCTCGTGCTCTAGGCCACTGCTCTATGATACAGCCCATCCATCTTTGGAGACTGCCTAATTCCCTTACTTCATTTACACTGCTAGCTTGAAGGTATTAATAGATAATCATATCCCCCTAGTGCTCCCTTTTCCTAAATTTAGCTCCTTCAGGCTTTTCTCCTAAGGCTTACGCTACCATCAATGTAGAATTATCTGCATGTTATCTTAAATGTGGTTGAAAAGTGTTCATAATTATTTGGAGTTTTAGCCTAGTAAGAAAACAGTAACACTGTTAGCAGTACCAGATCACTAGGTTATTTGTCTAGGGGTAATTCAGTGACAGTTCCCTGGAAGTTATTTGAAACCTCGTTATAGTTGCTCTTCTCTAGGTAGCAGTTTCCTGGTTTGCATTAAGGCCATTTATTTCATCTTCTTTGATGAATGATTTGATATTCAGCATTAACTAATATAATTTCAATGCTGGAGCAGCTATGCTATTTTTCCAGTTGTTCCACAATGTCCAAAACTCCACACAGTGTCTAAAAATGAGTAAACCTGCTACTCTAGGATCTTAAACAAGAAAGCCTAATGATGCTTCAGTGATGCTTCTGTTTTATTTTTCCCTCCTTCCCTGTGGCCAGTACTCAAGTCGTTCTGTATTCACCAGCAAAGTTCCTCAGACAATGGCATGAAAGGAAGCATTCAGTTCTGAATAAACAGGCAGTGCTCCCAGTCCTGTACTCAAACCATAACTCAAAGGCACAGGCTATAATAAGCAAAAGAAGTTCTCATTTAAAAGGACAACTAAAGGGGCACCTGAGTGGCTCAGGTCATAATCTCAGAGTCCTGAGACCCAAGCCCTGCGTTGGGCCCTGGCTTCATCAGGGAGTCTGCTTGAGATTCTATTCTCTCTCCCCATCTTTCTCTCCACCCTGCTCCACCATGCACTCTATCTCTCTAAAATAAATCTCAAAAAAAAAAAAAAAAAGTAAATAAAAGGATTAAACATACTAGAAAACTTAGGCTTTGATTATAATATTCAAAGTACTATAGCTTCCCCTATGTCCCAAGTTCAGATAGGGAAAAAAAGTCATCATTATTCATGAGGCAAATGCCTCATGAAAATCCTTATTGTGTTTATAATCATATTATTCTAGACAACCACAGCACATAAAAAAATAAAACAACAACCCAAAAC
The DNA here is from genome assembly GCF_964662115.1 of Mustela nivalis. Lineage (NCBI taxonomy): Eukaryota > Metazoa > Chordata > Mammalia > Carnivora > Mustelidae > Mustela > Mustela nivalis. The sequence continues at coordinate 115,815,202 of NC_139025.1, forward strand.
TACTCCATATGAGAAAATGCTGTTGAGTCTCACTATCCATTAATGAATTATGAAATCGAGGTAGGTCACAATAGTTTTCTTCATATGCATGAGAATGCAGATATTGTACAAAATGTTACATACTTATGCATATACTTTGTCACAAAATCTGTACTTCTGGATCACAAACAAAAGTCTTTTTCTAAACAGCTTTTATATTTTTAGAATCATTTCAACATAATTGTGAATGAAACTATTACCATTTTATTAATGAGCTAATCCCTACTAAATGCATTTCAGTATCTAAAAAATTTTAGTTTGTAATGTTTACTTTTCATGTTATTTTTAAATTAATAAGCAGCAAGGATGTATTTATAACTCTTCAAACTAGATGATGAGTATATGGGAGTTTATTACATTATTGAGTCTACTTTTTATATGTTTGAAATTCTAACAAAAATGTAAAAAAAGAAAACAAGGAAATGGATCTACTTAACAAATAAATACAAAGACGTATAAGAAATAAACTTATAAACTGAGACTTGAACACACTATTTCTAAGGACAAAAAACCCAGGAACTTCCTCAGATTTAATTCTGGTAATACTTAGATTGCCTTGTTCAACTATAATGGAAATGTTTAAAAAATACATAAGAGACAGGAGAAACAAAGCCATAAACAGAAAACCTCCTCAATGGATAATACAATTATTTAAGTGTGCCTCATTGTCTCTTCATTGCCTCTACAATAGTCAACTACTTTTCAACCAATAGAAAGAACACAAAATATCTACCTACCTGGCAGTGCTTTTCATTTCTTAAAATGTTTAATTCACACTGGCAATTTTCCCAGTGAGTTTAATATAAGAGCTCTGTAACACAACATTCTGCCTTCCTTGAAACAGTAACTACAAATGTTGTCTGAAGTAGGCTTACAGGCAGTTGGATTACAAAACAGTGCATAGCTCAAAAATCAGTTTTTCTTATTTCCAAAAAGTAAGTTTCTAAACACTTATTAAAACATGAAGCATTCTCGGGGCGCCTGGGTGGCTCAGTGGGTTAAGCCGCTGCCTTCGGCTCAGGTCATGATCTCAGAGTCCTGGGATCGAGTCCCATATCGGGCTCTCTGCTCAGCAGGGAGCCTGCTTCCCTCTCTCTCTCTCTCTGCCTGCCTCTCTGCCTACCTGTGATATCTCTCTGTCAAATAAATAAAAATCTTTAAAAAAAAAAAAAAAAAAAAAAAAAAAACATAAAGCATTCTCTCCCTAGGCCCTTTATGCATTAGAACTACCTTAAACTATAAGGTCAATTGTGTAATTTTAGAACTGGAAGGGAATTTAGACATCAAAGTGGTTTTTCAAATACTGTATCAGGAAGAAAAGAAGAATCAGTGGCATAACAATTTATATACCCAGGTACACTTACTTTTTTACTGTATCATACTGCATATGGAACATTTTATTTTGCCTTGTTAGTATTCTATCAGAAAAGGATATGACATTTTGTCTTGTACAGTATTTTACATTTAATCACTTTTAGAATGTGAGTATACACCTGGATAGAATTAAAACTATTGGTACAATCTGTAACTTAATGTTTTCTGATAATATAAACTTACATAATATATAGAACCCTGACACTTTCAGAATGATTTCACATAATCTCATTTATATTTCACTGTCTAGTCAATTTGAAGCAATTCTTGGGTGTAATGATAAAAAATAAAATAAAGCAAAGGGAAACAAAACCTATCAAAACTGACATATTTCTGGGGCGCCTCGGTGGCTCAGTGGGTTAAGCCGCTGCCTTCGGCTCAGGTCATGATCTCAGGGTCCTGGGATCGAGTCCCGCATTGGACCTCTCTGCTCAGCAGGGATCCTGCTTCCCTCTCTCTCTCTTTCTCTGGCTGCCTCTCTGTCTACTTGTGATTTCTCTCTGTCAAATTAATAAATAAAATCTTAAAAAAAAACTGACATATTTCTGGAAAATACCATAAAATACACCACAAACTTATAGTAATTAGGATTATTTGGAAGACAAGCCAGTCTTAAAACATCCCATAACTGTTTTCAGAAATGCAAAAGAATACCATTCACTAGTTTTAGTACAAGGAACTTAACACAAGATGTTTCCATCAAAGCTGACCACAATCTGTTTTAATGAAGAGATAGGACTGGGTTTTTTAAACCTGAAACAACAAAAACAAGAAACAGAAAACCAGCAGGTGGGTGAGGAACCCTGAACACATTTCCCACTAACTTACTATATGCAAATAAATGTTGATACTTATGATATTCTTTAAACCCCATTTCTACACAAACCAATTAAAAGTTCTGAGCAATCGGGTCAAAATAACCTCATTAATTAGGTTTAATAAATGTGTATCTTTGTATTTACATAAAAACAAACAAAAAGGCCTACTCTCAATTTTAGATAACACAGTAACTGGAATTAGGTGCAAATCTTTACTCCCTCTCCTAAATTGAATAAATTTTTGAAAAACAGATAAGATTCTATATAGAAATAATGTTTTTACATAAGATCACTGAAATATTTCACTTTAAACTCAGTGAGAAGTCTATATTTTATATATGTACACACACACACACATACACACCCCTATAAAATCTAACAGTTCATAAATCAGCTAATTTTTACTGGAGCTACTTCCCCAAAGCTAATCCTTACTAACTAAAATTAGGAATTCTGAAAAAAAAATCTACAAAAACGTCACAAAGAAGTTTAAAAATGGATTATCCAAGGTGCTTAAAATTAAACTCCATGTCATCAATGGCATTAAAAAAAATTCATATAAAATGATGTATTGTTTAAAGAGACACACTTAAAGGCAAGTCAATTGTTCACAGGTGATTTAATACCATTTTTTTTTTTAAACATTGATGTGTGAATTTACTTTAGAGGTCCCAGCTCTATTTTCTGACAGATTCTATTTTTCCAGATGGTCCTCAAATGAAGACTTATTCCTCAGTCTTACATCCCACTTTTCTCCTTGTACTACTGAAGCCTTTCTCATCTTTCCCTTTCTCTTGTAACTTCATTCTCTACCTCTGATCCTGTCCAGATTGTGCTCACTGTAAACAAAAAAGGAACAGATGCAGAAAATTCTTAACAGAATTCACTTTTTCCAAAACTTATGTGCATAATTTTACAGAAACTTTTATTGAACATCTCCTGCAAAATAGCCAACACTGTTTTCCTACACTTCATTTGTACAGATGCTAGCTACTTGTTACCTTCCCAAACTGTCTTGTAATCAAAAACTTTTACATAGATCAAACAAAGTATGGATTTTACAAAAATGTAAAGATTTTACATTCATCTTATTTTGAAAAAGTACCTCAAACTAAGTAAATGAAAACATGTCCAAATCGTTGGAACACTTATCTGGTCATATCAGCTCATCTCTGCAAACCCAGTTAAAAAATCACTTTTGTTTAAAAAAATAATAAAGACAATACAGTAATATTTTACCTTTTACTTATGTCTAAAGATATCCTCCAGAGAAAATATTTCACATCAAAACTGTATTGAGAAAAAGAAAGGGATTCTTTCAAGACAAAATAGTCTAATTTCCTCATAAGGATTTATATAACTAACTTAAAGTCAGACCTGCATTGAGCTTCACTCTTAATTTCTGGCAAATGTTTGGACTGTGGAGCACATTTATATCTAAGGGCTTTTATTTCCTTTCATTGTTTTAAACCTCGGTGTATTAATAGGTCAGCTTTATTAAGTCTGACAACACAAAAACCCCATCTGCATCTCTAATTTGAAACCAGTAACCTTGAAAAACAGAGACTAAGAGCTCAGGAAGGATCCTGACTTAGAACCATGACCTTTCCACCTGAGACCCAGGACCAATTTTTCATGCCTAGGTGCTCCATTCTATCAGTAGTGATACTTGTCAATTCCCTGAGAGACTAGAGGCTTATAATCTCCTGAGGAAATGCTTTATTCCAAGGCAAACTATTTCTTCTGGTCATTTAAAATCTTATTGGGATTAATTACGTTAAGATCTCTTGCTTGACATCTAGCATGTCATTTGCACCACAGATGCTGTAGGTAACATCTGTCTTCTGTCACTCATTTCAGTTCACCCGAAGAGATGAACAATCAACAGCAAGTACATGCCTAAAAACATACTCAGGGAGAGAAAACTGCCAAACAACTAAAGCAAACAGCACTCGACAGAAAAGAAAAAGATTTGTGAATCATCTATTGCTAATACTGGCATTGTTACAAAAGACAATGTTCACAACTATCTAGTATCACCTAGCAAAACGGTCTCTTAAAATTTCACTCATTAATAATAAAGTTCATTAGACTCCTTATTTTCTCCCACTGAGCCCTGTTAATTACCCAATTTTATATTTTCAGTATGAATGTATTGCATTTTTACTCTCCACTCCACATTCATTAGTTAACATCTCCAGCACTCCCACTGTGTGCCAGGCACTACACTCTGCTTCTCTTCTTCACAAAAATGGGATTCTATGAAAGGATGATACCTAAACCATATGAAAGATACTTAGCTCACTGAAAAAAAAAAAAAAAAAAAAAGACCATGAAATCTCCCGAACAATGAAAACATGAACTTCCTCATCTGAATTTGCAACTGCAGACACAGTGCAGCTGGTCATTTAAAGTTACATAAGCAAAAGCACAAATCTCTGTTCAGGGCCTTCAAAATGGCCTACTTAATTTTATTCAAGATAGTGAGCAGCATTAATAATTAAGTGCTCAACATACAAATGATAAAAACAGGTAATTAATAATGTTACCTTTTAAGGGATAACAACAGTAACAGCAAACACTATAGTGAGCAAACATTTAGTACATATAATTACTGTTATGCTACATAATGTAGCATATGGCACATATAGTAACATATAGTAACATATGTTACATATAGTAACAAGTGTTACATATAGTAAAAATTCACTCCCTACTGAAACTCACTATATATGCCAGGCAGAAATCTCAGTGCATTATACCATTATCTCATTTAATCGTCCCATCATCCCTAGGAGACTGGCATTATTATAAACTTCCTTTTACAAACCGAGGCTTGGCAGTATTACACACTTAATATAAAATAACTTAGCTAGAAGAGCTGCGACTCAAACCCAGGTCTATCGGGATCCAGAGGCTGCTCTTGATCACCATATAATATCGCTTGGTTTACACTCATTCAATTTTAAAGTCTAAAAATTTTGAATGTCATATCAGAAACGTTACTTTTTAAGACAAATTTCTTCCTCTAAAATGAGTTACATCTTTCTTGATCTATACAAAAACCAACACCTTAACTAAGGATTTTACTTTGAACTGTGGTCCTACAAGTCTAAAATTTGGATGAGAAAGTCTATCTGAATGAAAGCCTTGAGTCTCTTGGGTCACAGCTGAGAAGCAAGAGGCCTTGAGGGTCATCAGTCCAAACTCCTCATTTTAGGAAAATGAAAGAGACCTTTTGAAAAACATGTATTATCAGTCTAAACTACCACATACCTAATCCAAAAACACTTAGGTTTGGGTTTTTTTTTCCCCTAAGTCACCATTTTAAGTAAATAAATCTAACATTTGATATCGTACAAATAATGGTATCCATTTCTGATGCACTATAAGAAAATACAAACTCCATGACAAGAAGTCAGACTCTTGTAGGGCTATTATCAATTGAAAGCATGAATCGTATCATAAAACATGTTATAGAAAGCTATAAAATGGCAGTCTTACCTATAATGGACTCAAACACACAAAAAAACAGCCATTTCTTCCTTAAGTAAAATTTACATTCATTTGGGTCAACTACAGGGCTCAGCTGCACTTCACCAGTCAGGTCAGATGACTGAATTCAAGCTCATTTCAAGGAAAAGCTGCACTATGCCGTATTTAGAACACATATCACTGAGAATAGCCAGTTGAGTCTTTGGTAGGCCTATCCAAAAACATTGCTTTAGTTGCTAAGAAACTACAATTTCCCCGTATTATAAATCATTGAAAGAAGCTAAGCCACAGCACAGAGATTAAACATGTTAAGATAAAAAATCTCTCACCTATCATGCCAAAAGAAACCATACTATTTCCACAAATCGAAGAGCTGAAATTAGTATTAGGCTCCTTTAAATCATATTGTTAATACAGACTAAAAACTGATGAGACAAATCAAACTAACTCTACCCAGCCTTCCACAGTGGCCTCATGCTTTGGAAGAAACTGAAAAATACCCAACTGACTTCACATATTCAATGCGACAGAAATATATTTCCTTCCTGACCCCTGCAGTGATAATTCAAGGCCATGAAGCATACACAAGATTTGATTAATGCAATCTGGTATAGCAAAAACCTATATTTAACTTATGGTGATTTTCAATCCTTTATTGATATATTTTCACTGTAATCCTCAGCATTTTAAGCCCAGACTCTCCACAGAAGGCTTAACTTCAAAGACTCTATCAGTGATTTTTTTTAAATGAAAGCATTAAATTCCAACTATTCCAACAAGAGTAATTATAAATTGTTCTAGTATAACGAGACACTGAAGAATCAGCAATAATAATTTCTAGTTCACTCTCTAGCAGGGACTTCTGTTAAATTCTTTCCTACAAAAATATGTTTAAACCTCTTAAAGGCTGTTTCCACAAAAGCAGAAACTAGTTCTCAGTATTTTTCACCTCTGAAAGATCAATTCAGCAGCTGAGTTGTAACACGGCATCACCAGTCAGAATCTTTTTTGTCTTGATCCCCCATCACCATGATTTTCTCTATCTCTCCATCTTCTCTTAAAGAGCTTCCGTTCAAAACCTAATTGTTTCCACTACAGACGGTACACATCTCAGGAACTACTTTCACGTTCCTCAGAAATAATGTCTGTTCTGCTCTGAAACTTTTAGATCTTTAAACCCCACTGCCTCCATCTCCCTGTCTTCAGATTCAGTCCCACCCCTGCAGTTCCAGTTATGTGTCTCTGCCTTCCCAAAGCCCTAAACAGTATCATACAACACTCGCCACAACTCAGCTCCTCCCGACCCTAACATATTCTCCACACTGCAAACCAACATTACACCCCCGGCTTCCTGTATTTTACTCCCTTTCCTTATTTTGTCTTTCCCCCACCCCCATCTCTGTACCCAGACACCCTTATTGCTCTAATAAATATTCCCCCTACCTCAGTTTCAACCCTTTCTCCCCATCCTCTGCTCGTTTTTCCTCTCCTTATTTAGAAACTCCTTTTTGCTCTCCCAACCACTACCCTAGAATGCCCAACACTCCACCCTCCTTAGCAAACCCAGCCCTCTTCCCCCATCTCGTTGAGAGCCACAGCTGTTTCTCTTTTCAGATCCCTTACTGCAGTCAACCCACTACCTTAGCTTTCCACCTACCTTCCCTCCACCTCCATATCTAAGGTTCCGCGAGCCTTTACCCCTCCTCGGGGCTCTCGTACTCTGCTCAGTCTTCTTCAGGACTCCCCTCCCCCCCAGTGTCTCCTTTTTTTTTTTTTTTTTTTTTTTTTTTAGGGATGTCAGCTGTCTCACGGGGCCCCCGTAGAATCCTAGATAACCCCAGTGCCCGGGACCCCCGTCGTCTTGGGGAGCCTTAGTGACACCACTCCCGTCGCCTTAAACATAAATACCTGGATTCTACCGCCTTCTTTAAATGCTGCGCCCCCTCCTCATCCGCCCCCGCTACTCCAGCTCCTCACGTCGGCTTCCCAGTGTCCCCTCCCCGGCTCGCAGCGACGAGCCCCACGATGTGAAGCCTCTAAGTCCGCAACACCACAGGCTCCTAACGGACGCCCCCACCTCTCGGACCGGCGCCTCGGTTCTCACACCCGCGCCTCTTCGAACTCCCGACCCGCATCTCCCCTCGGGTGCGCAGCCCTTCATACTCTCGACCGGCCCTCTTCCCCTTGTTCCGGCACCTCCTCGGGCCCGGGACGGCCTCCTCCGGTCGCCGGCGTCCCTCGGCCCCCGCCCGGCCCGCCCCCGGCACCCCGCTTACCGTTCTGAGCGGCGCCTGGCCCTGGGAGGAGGGAGCCAGAGACCAGCAACAGCGAGAGGGCCAAGGCGCTGGGAAGCGACGAGCCCGACATCCTCCCTGCGGAAGACCGAACAGCGAATGGGCCGGGGCCAGAGCCGGGGCCGGGGCCGGGGCCGGGGAAGGGAGGGGAGGGAGGGAGGGGGCGGGCGAGTGCGCGAGGGAGTGAGCGAGGGAGGCAGCAACAGCTAGGCTCCGTCCTTCTCCGTCCTCCTCCTACCGCCGCAGCGCCCAAGCCTCGCGAGATCTACGCTCCGGGGCCGTGGGCGGTTAAGGAGAGACGGCGGCAAAGCTCGCGAGAAGAAGCGGCCTCGACTGATGCTCCCGCCCCTCAGACCGGTGTCCCGCCCCTGCAGAGGCTGATTGGCCTAGAGCTAGATGGGTCACGTGCCAAGGGCACTTCTGGCCACGTGACGGGGCGGGGCGGGGCTCCTCCACTCCTTTGGCCCTGGTGGAACCGTAGGCTGTGCTTTTTGCTCACCCTCTGTGAGACGGGAGCGCCCATAAACAAGAGGAAGCTTTGGGGACACAATATGTTTCCTTCTCTCATCCTGCTTTTCATTTGTTGGAGCTCTAGGCTGCTCTCATTGTCTCCAAAGTCCTTGTCGGTCTTCCTTCTGGACTTTGACCTCAGACCCTACAAGCATCCCGCTCCAACCTTCTACTTCCGCCTGTTTTAATCCTCCAGGCATAGTGACGTCCTCCACGTGTTCGATATTACCCTGTGCTTTCTGCATTTGCTCCCGCCCCTTGAGATGTCCTCCTTTTCCGCGCGCTTCTCCTCCTCCTCCCCCATTCTGACCTTATTTTAATTTCACAGAATCTGAAGCCTGAAGTTCAGCTAGCCTAATTGCTCATCCATAGACACTAAATGCTACAACAAAGTCATCATGTGCTAACTTACATGAAGAATCTTCGGAAGCATTATTATGCAGTGAACATTTATTGAGTACCTGCTGGGTACCAAGTTTTCACATCTGCTGTGAAACCCAGATGTAAAGATTGTCCCCATTTTCATAAAGTTCACAACCTAATCTGTCAGAGGAACAAGGAAGAGGACGAATGACGGCATAGCAAAACGACCCATAGGAAAGGAGTCAGAGAAGAGTTCGGCTATGTGGTCGCTACTGTTTGTATGGAATTGAGAAATGCACTTTTTAAGGGTATCTTTTTGAACTGTTATCAGCACCATCGATCCTTGGCCATCAAAGGAGTTTCCCTAGCTTAGTTCATCTCTGAGTCAGACCAGACATCCTGGGGAGTGTCTGTGGAGTGAAACTGTGAGAAGACAAATAAACAGTCCTGGTGATCTGAGTCAATTCAAAGATAGAGCTTGGGGAACCAGAAGGAAGGAACACTCACCAAGACCTTCACAGGCTCAAGTCAAAGTAGTCTCAAGGTTTCAGCATGAACTGGACAGGTGGTTCCAGACTGAGCTTTCAAGCAAACACTGGGACTACAGCTGTGGCATGTTGCGGATGGAACGGAAACCAATATCCTCTGAGACTTTAGGTGTGTGTGTGACCAAGGGATTGGCAGGTGTCCTAGAATAAATAGGCCATTCTGCAGACAGCTGTATATGCAGGGCTGCCTGTGGTGAGGCGGGTTTTCAGCTAGTGGAAATTTGGTGAGATGCAACTATAACCCTAATCAACATCCCCATTTAATTAGGGAGCCTCATAACAAGGGATCCTTGCAAAACGATTATGCTCATTTTGTGGGTAGAGAAACTGAGGCCAAGAAAGGCGTGACCTGCCCAGGGCCTGAGTGTTTCTGGTAATCATTAGTACCAAACAGTCTGGTTTGACACCTTCTGGGCTCATGGCAGGAGTGCATTTCCTTGTCCCCCCTCGAAGTTGGGAGTGGCATATGACTTGCTTTGACTGGTGAAATAGAAGATGACACACACCATTTTCAAGCAAAAGCATTTCATTACTGTTGCAGACATTAGAGGATGCTCTTCTTGGGAGAAGATCCTCAATGGTGATGTGAAAGCATGTATCAAAATGAAATAGGTCAGCCTGGGTCCCTCAGCCCAAAAAGCCCAAGCCTCCTACCAACCAATGTAAAGCAGATAATGTCTGTTGAGTTAAACTACTGAGATTCAGAGGCATTTTCTCCTAAGTATTCTGCTTAGGGGGAAAATGAAATTTAAGTCTATCCCATAACCCCCACGACCCCTATTAGCTGTGTGACATTGGGTAAGTGACCAAATCTCTCCCTATGTATCTGTCAAATGGGGCTAATGGTAGTATCTACCTCATAAGATTATAGGAGGAATAAATGATCCATTTATGCACAATGTTCCCATCAGTTTCTGGTGCATGTGAATACTCAAATGTTGATTATAATGATAATAAATCTTATTGCTGCTGCTGCTGCTGCTGCTACAATTCTAACTCCAGCCCTATGTTCTTCCCACTATGTCATGCTACTTACAACAAATCATTTGGGAACAAAAGTTTTCTTAAGATTTTATTTATTTATATGAGAGGTGGAGAGAGAGAGAGAGAGTGCACACACAAGCGAGCAAGCACAAGCAGGGGGAGGGGCAGAGGGAGAGGGAGAAGCAGACTCCCTTGCTAAGCAGGGAGATGACAGGAGGCTCGACTCTAGGACCCTGGGATCATGACGAACTGAAGGCAGACACCTAACCAACTGAGCCGCACAGGTGCCCCTGGGAAAAAGAAAATTTAAGTATTGTGTTACCATCAACTCTCAAAACCTTCAGTTATAAGGACTTCTTTTACCCTGGAGAAAATATAAAACTCTACACAATAGTAGCTGTACTTTTAGTCCTCTTTTGTTGAAAAAAATATATGATAACTAAAACCTTTCAACAGCTGAGTGACCTCTTTAAGGGAATTTAGGAGTTTGTGTCTTGTTGTTATTGTTATTGTTGTTGTTGTTGTTGTTCTTCTTCTTCTTCTTCCTCTTTTTAGATATACAGACGCTTAGAATCTCCCTACAAGTGTTAGGTGTGTGGAAGGATGGCCGAGCTCCTTGCAATATCTCACAAGAGCCCTAGAGGTCCTCAGTGCTCAGGCTGAAACACACTTCTTGGCCTCCAGGTACTGCTTCGAGATCCGCTTTCCACTATTGACAGCGCTTCCTGGTGGCAAGATCTATAATAAACCATTCCCAGTTGAAAGGTTTTTGGTGGTTTTATTTGATATTATTCATTAGACATAGGAAGGATGTCAATAAAATGTAATAGTGATATTACAGTTGACTTTGACCTTCCTAATGGTTCCCCCCACTCACCTCCTGCAAATATCTCTGCTTATTTGAAGTTCTTTCTATTCAGATTTATTACCCTGACCACCCTCATGGCTGTCATCTTCTGACTCCCCACATAATCTTTCCATGTCCCTTCCACTAGCACCATGCTTGAACACCATGGGTGAGTTCAACATCCACTTTGATGATCTGTTCAATAAATGGGCTTCTCAGTCCTTTGATCTTTTCACCTCCAACAACTCTCTTCACTTAGCTACCCTTCCACATTCACAGCCTCAACACTTTAATCACCCCAAAAAGGGCCCCATATTTGAAATATGAAAGTATAATAACTCACTATCTCCATTTACCATCTCCAATCCTTTCAATTCTGTGTGCTAGGACCCTATTTACTAAGTCTTCGACCTCACTGAGACCTCTAATGCATTGATCTCACCAATTCCTTGTCCATTCTTCGTTTCCCTCCTTGTCTAGTCCATGATTCACCATTCCATGATTGAATTCCATGATTCACCATTATAATCATTTCCTTACCCACCTCAACCTCTAACATACTTTGCTGGAAAAAAACAGCAAACTGGCTAAGCACTACAGTCTGAGATGAGGTTTCATGCCTGCACCCAAGCAGCTGAATATTGTCAGAGAAAAATCACACCAACAGGCTGAATGACTTCATTTTAAATTCTTGGTCTCAAACCTCAAATGGGTCCTTGCTACCACCGAGCAGTCCTACTCTTCCTTATGTGGCACAGATGAATTTACAATCAACTGGTCCCATGCAGGAAATGCACATTTCTTTCATTTCTCTAAATCAAATTTAATCCATTGTGAGCACCCATCTCTTTTTAAAAAAATTTTTTTTTATTTATGTATTTAACAGAGCTAGAGAAAGAGAGTGGGGGAGAAGCAGAAGAAGGAGGACAAGAGACCTCATGTTTGTCCTCCCATCTCCCCTGCCATGGGGATCTATTCCAGAACTTGAGATCATGACCTGAGCTGAAATCAAGAGTCAGTCACTTAACCTACAGAACCATCCAGGTGTTCCGATTCTGAGCACCTTTCTGCTAAGATGACAAGAAACTCCATTTTGCTCATTATGAGCTTCCATCCCTACTTCCCGGGGTAAATATGAACTCCCTGGGGCTTAATGCAGTCCAGGACATTGCTGGGTCTTGTTTTGTTTTTTTCCTTCGTTGTGTTCAGTCCGGTCATTGCTGATAGGTGCACTTCCCAGACCCTCATGGCCCCTTGAAGATGAATGGCTCAGCACTTCCCACCCCTTACCTTGCTAGCCTCACCCTAACCCAACCTCCCTTTTCAGTTCTTTGTGATTGCTCTGCTTCTTCCCACCTTGGGGCCATTTTTCACATTCCTTGACCTTTGCCCAGCATGCGTATCACCCATCCTCTTCACCTCATCTGCTTCTCATCCTTCAGACGTCAACTTCACATCATCCCTCCTTAATGTGAAAATTAAAACCATACGAGATACTACTTTTCATGCACACATTTAATCATTTAAAAAAACCATCAGGGGCGCCTGGATGGCTCAGTGGGCTAAGCCGCTGCCTTCGGCTCAGGTCATGATTGCAGGGTCCTGGAATCGAGCCCCGTGTCGGGCTCTCTGCTCAGCCGGGAGCCTGCTTCCCTCTCTCTCTCTCTCTGCCTGCCTCTCTGCCTGCTTGTGATCTCTCTCTGTCAAATAAATAAATAAAATCTTTAAAAAAATAAAAAATAAAAATAAAAAAACCAACAATATGGTGGGTGGCTCAGTAGGTTGAGCATCTGTCCAACTCTTAGTTTGGCTCGGGTCACAGTCTTGGGGTTCTGGCATTGAGTTCAGCCCAGAGACTGCTTGAGATTTCCTCCCTCTCCCCTTTCCCCCACCCCCCATTTGCATACTCTCCTCCTCTCTCTCTCAAATAAGTAAATTTTTAAAAATCTTTAAAACAAAAACACCTGACAATACTAAATGTTGGTGGGTATGTGGAGCAAGGAGAACTCCCCATACACTGCTGGAATGCATACAAAAATGGCAGAACCATACTTTAATATTTTTAAATGGTAGAACTACTTTGGGAAACTATTTGGCAGTTTCTTAAAAGTTACATATACATCTAATCTGTGACCAATAATTCTACTCTTGTATTACCAGTGCCCAAGAGAAATGAAAATATATGTCCATGAAACAATTTGAATAAGAATGTTCCTAGCAGCTTTATCCATAATACACATAATGGGAAACAACCCAAATATTCATCAAGAGGTGAACGGATGAGCAAACTGTGGTATTGTCATATAGTACATTCTATCCAGCAATTAAAAAAAAAAAGAATGAACTACTGATACATGCAATAATATGAAAGAATCTCTGATGCATAATACTGAGCAAAAGTAGTGAGACCATGGGGCTCCTGGGTGGCTCAGTGGGTTAGGCCTCTGCCTTTGGCTCGGATCATGATCCCAGGGTCCTGGGATCGAGCCCTGCAACAGGCTCTCTGCTCAGCGGGAAGCCTGCTCCCCCACCCCTGCCTGACCCTCTGCCTACTTGTGATCTCTGTTTGTCAAATAAATAAATAAAGTCTTTTTTTTTTTTTTTTAAGATTTTATTTATTTATTTGACAGAGAGAAATCACAAGTAGTCGGAGAGGCAGGCAGAGAGAGAGAGAGGGAAGCAGGCTCCCTGCTGAGCAGAGAGCCCGATGCGGGACTCGATCCCAGGACCCTGAGACCATGACCTGAGCCGAAGGCAGCGGCTTAACCCACTGAGCCACCCAGGCGCCCAAATAAATAAAGTCTTAATAAAAAAAAGAGAAATGGGGTTATGGACATTGGGGAGGGTATGTGCTTTGGTGAGTGCTGTGAAGTGTGTAAACCTGGCGATTCACAGACCTGTACCCCTGGGGATAAAAATATATTATATGTTTATAAAAAATAAAAATAAAATAAAATAAAATTTAAAAAGAGAGAGAGAGAGAGTTAGCCAAGCAAAGATGGGGCAGATATAGGCGTAAGAATTCTGTTCCAAGGATAGCACTTCAAAGTGTGAAGTGTCTGAAGTGGGAGAGAGCTTGTCAAGGGCTACAGAGAGGACCTGTGTGCCTGGAACTCAGGGAACAAGGGGGAAGATATGTAAAAGGAGGCTGAAGTTGAAAGAGGGGGGTTGGGGTCGGATCAGCAATGCCTCAAGGACCATGTGAAGAATTTAAGATTTTGGTCACCTATGAGTAAAGCTGTAGGTTGGTTCCTTTAATAGAAGCCTAGTCCAGAACCTCTTTATTTGGAAGTAAAGCAAATCTCTCAATAGGGACCATATATTGAAGCAGAATGAATAGTGAAGCTGTGTTCTCTATCTCTCTCTCTTTTTAAAAGATTGTATTTGTTTATTTATTTATTTATTTTATTTATTCATTAGAGAGAAAGAACACACACAGAGGGGAGAGGCAGGGGGAGAAGGGAGAAGCAGACTCCCCGCTGAGCTGGGAGCCTGATGGGAGGCTCAATCCCAGGACCTGGAGATCATGACCTGAGTCTAAGGCAGACACTCAACCATCTGAACCACCCAGGTGCCCCGAAGCTGTGCTCTGTATATGCCTAACCAGGTGCTACTCTCTATCACAATTTCCTTCTATTAACAACATCTTGCTTAGCTGTCCCCTCCAGGTTCAACTGTGCTGCAGGGAATTAAGGGAAGGGAGATTCTTTCCTTGGGTTAGAACATAAACAGGCAAGAGCCCTCCCCTAAGCCCTCATATCCTGTCCCTAAGGGGAAAGTGAATGAAGCATAGAGGCCAGTGATCAGTGTGGTGGGTCCAGTCCTCTCTTGACATAAGCAGAGTCTAGTGATTCTAGAGGCTGGATGACCAGCCCTCAATATTTCTTCCTCCAGACACCTAAAATGTATCTGTACCATCGAAAACTGTTGTCTAGTCTTGCATGATGTGTTAATGTCATATATCATGCCATATATCTCTGTCATATATCATGTCATATATATAATGTCATATATCTCCCATCTAGAATATTAACTCATTATAACTACCTCTATCTAGGGGTGCCTGGGTGGCTCCGTTGGTTATGGGGCTGTCTTCAGCTCAGGTCATGATCCTGGAGTCCTGGGATTGAGCCCCATGTCAGGCTCCCTACTCAGCGGGGCTGCTTCTCCCTCTCCCTCGGCCAGCCGCTTCCCTCCCCTCTCTCACTATCAAATAAATAAAATCTTAGAAAAAAATACCTCTATCTTGTATTTCACAGCTTTTCACAGATTACAAAATATTTTCACATTCATTATCCCATAGTTCACTTGGTTATCAAAACTCTATTGCATAGGGGTCGCCTGGGTGGCTTAGATGGTTAAGCATCTGCCTTCAGCTCAGGTCATGATCTCTGGTCCTGGGATCGAGCCCCACATTGGGCTCCCAGCTCAGTGGGGATCCTGCTTCTCCCTCTGCCTCTCCCTCTGCTTATGCTCTGTCTCTCTCTTTCTCTCTCAAATGAATAAATAAAATCTTTAAAGAAAAAAAACTCTATTACATAAATAAGATAACTGAGGCTCAAAAAGGAGAGTAACTTGCTCAACGCCCCCAGCTGGTGAGTAATAAAGCCAAATAGAATTTGAACCCAAGTCCTTTGGACTCCAAAGGGGTGTTGAGGGTCACCGAGTCACTAGCTGGAGGAAGACAAAATGATCCTCTCCCAACAGCATGGGTCTTTTCTGATGATGAAGCAAAGTCTTTGGGCAAGATCTGCTGGGGTCACTAGAAGATCAGCTCATCTCCTGGTCAGGAGTTTGGGGCGCTCACCATTTCTTCCGGAAGTACTTTGGGTGCAGTATCTACCCTGATGACCAGTGGAGGGAAGGGGCAGGGCAACTCAACAGCCAAGTTGGCTTCTCCCTGGAGTTAGAGTTGGGGTTTTAGGGACTGATCCACAGCCCTCTTTGAATCCCTGCTCAAATTTGGAAACAACTGAAAGACAGACATAGGCATCAATGATGCGACTGGATAAGTCTGCCATATTTAGGGGCACAATGTTAGCAACCATATTTGGCTAGCCGACTTATCTGTGTTCTCCAACATCACCTTTATAACGGGGATACTTTGACCTCCAAAGTGATGCTGGAGAACATGGATTAATCTGGGAGCCAAATACAGCTGCTAGTGCTTTGCCCCTAAATTTGGCAGACTATCCAGTCAGGGATGCCCAAAGTGCAAGAAGATCATTAATTCCCCCACTGCCGCTGGAAAACGTAAGCATCATGGAGATACAGACAAAGGCTTGCTCTCTGTAAGTGGCCGGTCCCAAGCTTGCTAATATCTTTCTCGCCTACCAGAAAACTCACTCCTGAGCCCATGGGGAAAAGCCAGTAAGAGGAGGTAAGGAGTGTTAAAATAATGAAGTAGTTCTCTATCCTGACCACATATTAGAAGCATCTGGGGAGTCTGAAACAGCACCAACGCCAAAATATACGCACTCATCTTCAGGTCCCAGCCCCAGAGATTTGAACTTGATTGGCGCAGGGTGGGGTCCCGTATATGTGGCCAAGTAATGCACTCTAATGTGTTGTAATGCACTGCTTCTCAAACTTGGATGAACATTAGGTCACCTGGGAACTTTAGAAAAATCCCAGTGCCTAGACCACAACAATTAAACCAGACTCTCTAGAGGAAGGACCTAAGCATCTGTATATTTTTAAGACTTCCAAGGGGATTGCAATGTGCAGCAAAATTGAGAACAGGTGCTCAAATGCAATCTTAAAAAAAAAAAAACTGGGTATGCAGCAGAATGACAAAGAAGGCTATTAAAAAAAAAAAATAGAGGGACGCCTGGGTGGCTCAGTTGGTTAAGCAGCTGCCTTTGGCTCAGGTCATGATCCCGGCGTCCTGGGATCGAGTCCCACATCGGGCTCCTTGCTCCGCGGGGAGCCTGCTTCTCCCTCTGACTCTGCCTGCCACTCTGTCTGCCTGTGCTCACTCTCGCTCTCTCTCTCTGACTAAATAAATAAAATCTTAAAAAAAAAAAATTTAAAAAAAAATAGATTTCTGGCCCCCAATGTATTCCTGTGGACATGTAACTGGTGTGTTAAATTAAGAATCTGCAGATTATGACCTGCTGAATGAAGGGGGACAGGCCACCTGCATAGGACTGGAAAGTAGTTCCCTGAGCATTCGGGATCCCACTTTGGGCAAGTGAAAACTCCAGGGGTCATTTTGATCAAAGGCACTACTTCAATACACTCACACAAAGAAAGTAAAGATACAAGATTTATTACTTACAGATCCCATCAATGGGAGTGAGGAGGTATGCGATGAGCGTGGGCAAAGGTCATCCTCTCTCCCAGGTCAGGAGCATGCAAGAGAAAAGAGAGCAGGGCTGCAAATACTTTTATTTACCAGGTGGCTAAGGTGGAGGTCGCTAACTTTTTGCAGGCTCAACTCTGAAGGGTTATTGTAAAAGGTACCCTGGAATAGCAAAGCAGGAACTTGTGGTGGAAATCCTAACTTTGTTTCCTTATCTAAATGTCCAGACTTGGTGTGAGCAGGGTGTCATACTGCAAGATGAGACTCAAAAGAGCTGTTTTCTCTTTCTCTGACATTTACCCCTAGAAATTCTGATTCAGTAGGTCGGGGTGGAGCCTGAGACTTTGCATTTCTGACAAGCTCCCAGGTAATCCTGATACTCTTGGTTTGCAAACCATACTTTGAGACCTGTCCCTGCACAGGACATAGCAGTGTATTTCCTCCAGCAGTGGACAGAGCCATGAAGGAAGTCCGGTGTGATAACTTCTGTCCCTAAAGGTCCATGGAAAAATAATTATCAGTTCAAGGGGCGTCTGGGTGGCTCAGTTGGTTAAGTGTCTGCCTTCAGTTTAACTCATGATCCCAGAGTCCTGGGATTGAGCCCCATGTTGGGCTCCCTGCTCAATGGAGAGTCTGCTTCTTCCTCTGCCTTTCTCCCCACTTCTGGCTTGTGCACTCACTCTCTCTCTCTCCTATAAATTAAAAAAAAAAATCTTAAAAGAATTATCGGTACCCCCACACACAAAAAATTCGGTCCAATTAGCCCATAAGGTGTTTTAGAGAGGGATAATTCTGTGGCTAGTTCCAGAATGCTCAAGATGTTCTCCAGGTCACTGACATTCCCACAGCTCAGAAACTCACTTGTGTTGTTTCCATGTTAATGACTACTTATAGCTGTAAGAGCAGTGTCTTCTTGGTATGGTCCCTTTTTCCTGAGAAATGCTCTGATTCACATGAGCCTAATGGGACCATTCCATTCTTGCAAGACCCTTGACCCCTGTTTGATTCAAGGGAGGTGGCAAGGCTCCAGCCAGGCTCTTCAGAAGCCCTAGAAAATTTCTGGATTACAATTTAAGAGAGCCGATCTCTCTCTGCTCAGTGGTATAAGTTTTGAAACATGAAAATCAAGGTGTCAATGGCCAGGAGTTCTGCCATTTGCAAGAAGCTAGTCTGCAGAGAGAGGATGAAGATGATTCGAAAAAAAAAAAAAAAAAAAGGCAGCAAAGTTCCCTCTCTGCTATGTGCTCCTGTAGGAGGGGCATTACATAGTGTTCTATTCTCTGATGTCTGTCATCATTAATAACACAAAGGAAGAGGGTCAATAATTATCATAAACAGCTTCACTGAGGTATAATTAATAGACAATGAACTACATATATTTAAAGGGTACGGTTTGATACGTTTTGACATATTTATACACCTGTGAAACCATCACCATTCATCACCCCCTACAGTTTCATGAGCTCCTTTATAGTCCCTCCTCCTACCTCTCCCCACCTAACCCCCTGGCAGCCACTGATCTGCTCCCTGTCACTCACTATAAGCTTGTATCTTCTAGAGTTTTATATAAATGGAATCCTACAATATGTATTATTTTTGACAGCTTCTTTCTGATTCATTCATGCAGTGTGTGTCAATAGTTCATTCCGTTTTATTGTGAGTAGTATTTCATCAGATGGATATATCACAACTGTTTATCCATTCACCTGTTGATGGATTTTGGGGTTGTTTCCAGGTCATGCCTGTCACAAATAAAGCTGCATGAACATTCTCGTATACGACTTAGTACGGACATATGCTTTCATTTCTCCTGGGTAAATAGCTAGGTGTGGAATGAGTGGATCATATGGAAGATATATAATTAACTTTTAAGAAACCGCCAAACTCTTTTACAAAGTTGGTTATGCCACTACATTCCTGACAGTGTTTGAGACCTCTGGTTCTTCCACACTAACCCTTGGCAAGGTCACTTCTTAAAATTTCAGTCATCCTAATAGGTATGTGGCACATCATTGTGATTTTAATTTGCATTTCCCTAATGATTAATGATGTTGTACACCATTTTATGAACCTATTGACAACCCATACGTCTTCTTCGGTGCAATGTCTCTTAACATCTTTTGCCCATTTTTGACTGCGTTTTTTGTCCTCCAAAGAGTTGTAGGATTGTAAGGGTTGTAAGTTGTAAGGGTTTTTTCTATATTCTGAATATAAATATCAGATATGTTTTGCAAGTATTTTCTTTCATTCTATGCCCTGCTTTTTCCTTTTCATACTAGTATCTTTTGAAAATCAAAAGTTTTAATTTTGACCAAATATATTTATCAACTTTTTCTTTTTAATATTTATATTTGTGGGCCCTCGCTAAGAAATCATTACCTATGCACAAAGATTTTTCTCCCATATTTTATTCCAGAAGCCTTAAGTTTGAGCTCTCATATTTATGTCTATGATTCATTCAGGGTTAATTTTTTCATATAGTATAAGGTAAAGATAAAAAAATTTTAGTGTCATTTGTTGAAAATTTAGTGTCATTTGTTGTAACATTTGTTACAAATCAGTTGTCCATACACATGTGGACTATCTCTGGATTTTATTCTGTTTCATTGAGATGTACGTCCAGTCTCTGACACCACCTCAACTACTTCAAATTTATTCTAAGCCTTAAAATAAGATAGAAAAAAATTAGATAAGGTCCTTTGGAAATAGTAAACATGTAGGTAAATACTAGAGACTTTTGTTCAGTTTTGAAGATTTAGAACATTTTATGTAATTATTTGAGAGAGAGAGAGAGTGCATGCACTCTACACAGAGCCCAGAGCCCGGAATGGTGAGGTGAGGAGCCTTGGTCTCGGGACTCTAAGATCAAGAGTTGGAGTGGAGGGGCACCTGGGTGGCTCAGTGGGTTAAGCCGCTGCCTTCGGCTCAGGTCATGATCTCAGGGACCTGGGATCGAGTCCTGCGTCGGGCTCTCTGCTCAGCAGGGAGCCTGCTTCCCTTCTTCCCTTCCTCTCTCTCTCTCTGCCTGCCTCTCTGCATACTTGTGATCTCTCTCTGTCAAATAAATAAATAAATAAATCTTTAAAAAAAAAAAGAGTTGGAGTGGAAATCAAGAGTTGGACACTTCAACCAACAGCCCAGGCACCCCACACTTTTAAATATTTTAAAAGATAATTGACTTTTTAAATCAAAAGTGATAACAATGTATTATGGGGTTTATTACGTAGAAGTAAAATGTATGACAACAAAATATAAAGGGCATGAATGGAGAAAGGAGAGTATACCATTTCAAGTTTCTTACCCTTTGTTCATAAAGTGATATAATGTTGTTTGGAGGTAAACTACTATCAGTTAAAGATTTAGTAGGGCAACTACTGAAAACTAAAAGAGATAGGATTGGACAGACTCTGTCTTTGGCTCAGGTCATGTCCCAGTGTCCTGGGATCGAGTTCCACAACAGGCTCCCTGTTCAATAGGGAGTCTGCTTCTCCCTCTGTCTCTCCCAACTGACTTGTGCTCTTGCTCTCTCTCACTTTCTCTCAAATAAATAAATAAAATCTTAAAAAAAAAAAAGAATTAATAAGCAATGGTGAAAATGAAATAGAATATTAAAACATCCAATTAATCCAAAAGGAGGCAGGAAAGAGAGAAAATTAGCAAAGAAAAAAATTGGGTCAAATAGATAACTAGCAATAATATGATAGAATAAAATGTACCCAAACAAATCATTGTATTAAATGCAAATAGTTTAAGCATTCCAACAAAAAGGCATAGATTATCAGATTGGATAAAATAAAAACATAGACCTATCTGTGCTGTCCATAAGCAGGCCACTTCAAATATAAAGACACACAAAGATTTAAAGTAAAAGAATCAAAAAAAGTATCCCATGCAAACATGAATTAGAGGAAAACTGGGATAGTTATATTAATATCAGACAAAGTAGATTTCAAAAGGAGACATGTTATCTGGGAATAATGGATTCATTGCGTAATGATAATTCACCAAGTCACATACACCAAGAGCACATAACAATCTGAAATGGTATGGATATGAAAACAGAGCTTCCTAACAGATAAAACAAAATCTGATAAAACCGAAAGATAAAGTATCTTATGTGTGTGTGTGTGTGTGTGTGTGTGTATGCCAATCCACAAGTATAGTTAGAAATTTTAACACTTTTCTTTCAGTGATTAATAGAACAAATAGAAAAATCTATAAGGATGTAGAAGACTCATACAACACTATCTGTCAACTGAGCCAAATGGCATTCATAGAACACTACACCTAATGATGGCAAAATGTGCATTCTCTCCAAGGGCACATGGAATATTCACTAAGATAACCTATGTTCTGGTGTATAAAACAAGTCTCAACAAACAGAGGCATTGAAATCATCCAAGGTATATCCTCTGACCACCAAGAAATAGACTAGAAATCAGTGAGAGAAAGATAACTGGAAAATCCTCTGAATAATTTCAAGTTGAACATTATACTCCTAAATAACACAAGAAGAAATCATAATATAAATTTTAAAATATGTTTCAGAAATCCATAACAATTTAAACAGATTTAAAAATAAAAAAGTATTTATTACATTTATACTCCCATATTTGCCATTCCTAGAACTTCTTTATTTTTATTTATAAATCCAAATTTCCTTCTGGTTTCATTTTCTTTCTGCCTGAAAAGCTTCTTTAACATAGGTTATAGTGCTGGTTTGCTAGTGATGGATTTTCTAAGCTTTTGTCTGACAAAGTTTTTATTTCACTTACTCTTTTGCAGGTATTTCTGTCAAACATAGGATTCCAAGTTGACAGATTTTTTTTTTCCCAGTTCTTCAAAGATGCCTCTGCATATGTTCAGGTGTGCAGATTGTCTGATAAGAGGTCTACTGTAGTGCTTACCTTTCTTCCTTTGAACACATGTGTCTTTTTTTTTTTTTCCTGGCTGCTATTAAATTTTTCTCTTTATCACTGGGTTTCCAGCAATTTGATTATAATATGTCTTGATGGCAGTGCCTGGGTGGTTCAGATGGCTGAGCGTCTGCCCTCGGCTCAGGTCATGATCTCCAGGTCCGTGTCTGGCTCCCAGCTCAGCAGGGAGTCTGTTTCTCCCTCTGCTTCTCCCTCTGCCTCTCCCCCTGCTGGTGCTCTCTGGGTCTCTGTCTCTCTCTCTCTCTTTCAAGTGAATAAATAAAATCTTTTTTTTTTTTTTAAAAATAGTGTGTGTTGATGTATATTGCTTTCTGTTTCATTTACTTGGCATTCACAGAGCTTCTTGGATCTGTAGATTCATAGCTTTCATCAAATTGGAAAACTTTTAACCATTATTTCTTTTAATATGTTTCTGTTCTCTTCCTCTCTGCAACTCAAATTGCACCTATTTTATTTTTCAAAATACACCTATTTTAGATCACTTAGGAGTGTCTCATAGGATCGCAAGACTCTGTTCATTCTTTTTGGTCTTTTTCTCCCCCTCTGTGTGCTTCAATTTGGATAGCTTTGGGTTGCTATGTCTTTGCTATTCACTGGTCTCTTTTTTACTGCAGGGTTTAATCTACTCTAATCCAATCCTGTACAAATTTCACATCAGATCGTTGTGTTTTTTATCTCTTAAAGTGTCATTTGGGCCTTTTTATATCTTTCATCTCTCTCCTCATTTTTATATTTTCCTTTCCATTTTGAATTCCAATATCTTTGTTGCTTCTGTGTTTGTTTTCTATTGATCAATTTTTCTTTTAGTTATGTGTCATAGTTTCCTTGCTTATTTGCATGCTTATTTTATGCATGCTCTGTATGGTAAGATTTACCTTATTTCATGTTGCATCTTTTTATTTTATTTTATTTTATTTTATTGTTGCATCTTTTTAAAAGATAGATTTATTTATTTGACAGAGAGAGAGAGAGAGCCAGAGAGGAAACACAAGCAGAGAGAGTGGGAGAGGGAGACTGACACAGGGCTTGATCCCAGAACAATGGGATCTTTTAGACATTAGATCTCAGACGTTTAACAACTGAGTCACCCAGATGCCCCTTACATTGCATATTGTTGTACTTGTTTAAAGAGTGTTGGGCTCTGTTCTGGCATCCAGTTAAGTTATTATCGATCAGTTTGATAATTTTGAAGCTTATTTTTTCATGTTTTTATGGCATCAAAGAAGCCATTTCTCTTGGTTTTGTTAGGCCCTGTGTTGAGGGGCTCCCTTCTGAGGATGCCTCATATATTACAAAGTCTCTTAACCCTGGCCATTTTGGGAAAATAGGCCTGTCCTGGCTGTGTGTGAGATCCCGGAATTTTTGATTTCCAATGGTTCCTTCCGCAGCCTCCTAGAGTTTCATTCCAAACATGCAGATCAGCATTCAGCCAAAGATTAATCTCAAGGATCCTTCTGCAGATCTCCAGAGCTTTCTGTGTGTGTAAATACTTCCCTTCCAGGATGGTGTCCCACAAATTCTAGCCACCTCTGTCTCTCCGAATTCCAATCTCTGCCTCCTCAGCTTAGCTAGATTGATTCTGTTTGAGTTCCTCCTCCTTGCACAGGAGCCAGAAAACTGCCCCAGGACAGCAAGTTGGTTCACTTTTAGGACTCACATGTTTGTTTCACTTCTTTCAATGATTACAGTTCTTTGCTGTGTGATCAACTTATATTTCCTTCTTTACAAGATTCCTGATATGAATCTGTGATACTTGAAGGAGACCAGGTCTAATGGCTTCTCTTTTGCTTCCTGTTTGGACCATGATTTTCTTATACATATTCTTCCCTAGAATTTCTAATTACTTTTCTCTTTTTGTTGAAAAAACTAATATGACCATATCACCAAGCCCTTCCAGCTCCTTTCCTACAATTTTTCATTTGGAATCTATTCTACCCTTCATCTAAAAGATATTCTTGTTGGATCATTCTGGTATGTTATTCTAATACAAAATGACTGGCTTGTAGATCTGTCACAACAGGGTCTTAGTGAGACCTCTTTCCCTTTGCAAGCACAACAGAAAGTATTGTAGTGAACACTGGTTGATTTCTCAATTCACACTGACTCATGATTAGCCTGGGTCAATAATTATGACCCCATGCACTTTGCTAGTTATTAACTCAGAAATTTAACTCTATCTGGTTAATGAGACATGAGGATAAATTAGCAAAGGGCTTCTGGGAAAAGTTTCTTATTCCTTTTTTGGGGAAAAAAATACAGGAAACACATCCTTTTTCTTCCTCTGGACATGTCATATGTAGATTTTATATCTGAAATTGTGGCCGCCATCTTGCTGTCAGCTTGAGGCTAAAGCCAACACTAAGAAATGGCAGAGCAGACATATGAAAAGAACCCAGCCTCCAGCTGATATCATAGAGTTAATGAATCAACTATTTTATGGAATCACTACATCTGGAATTTCTGTTTCCTTACAGCCTAAGTCACTTGTTGTTTTGTAGAGTCAACATGGTTTTTTATGTGGTAAACACTGCTGGCTACCTGCCCAATATTTTTTCTTTTCTTTTTCTTTTTTTTTTTTTAAATTTTATTTATTTATTTATTTGACAGACAGAGATCACAAGTAGGCAGAGAGGCAGAGAGGGGGAAGCAGGCTCCCTGCTGAGCAAAGAGCCTGATGTGGGGCTTGATCCCAGGACCCTGGGATCATGACCTGAGCCAAAGGCTGAGGCTTAACCCACTGAGCCACCCATGCACCCCTCTTCTTCTTCTTTTTTTTTTTTTTTATTACTAAGAGAAACTTCCCTTTTTTGCCCCCTTTCAGGATAAGAATAGCACTATGCCCTAAAAATGGTTTTCTAAGCTAGCCTGAAACATGCCTTTCTCTTCAGGTTCTTTTTCAGCGAGCTATGGGGGCCATATGATCCATTTAATACTAGCTAATGAAATATAGATTAAGATTTATGATTGGGTCCTCAGGAAAATCTTTTTAATGGGAATAGATTTAGTTTTCACACTTGCTCCTTCCTTCTTCTCCCTGGAAATGGAGATAAAATGTTTGGAGTTACTGCAGCCATCTTGTGACAGGAAGGATGAAAATCAAATGCTAGAGTGGGTAGAACAGAAAAAGAAGGTTCCTAGAACCTTCATGACACCACTGAGCTGTTAAACCAGCCATTAAATGCCTCCACAAAACTTTTTGTTATGTGAAAAAAAAATTATTTAAGCTGCCATTAAGTGTATTTTTAGAGAATACATTGAGAATATAACATTTTCCTCTTCCATGGTTTTCCCCTACATTTTGCTTCATTATATCCTCAAGATTCTACCTTCTAAAAAGTATATAGGAGGCTAATGTTCTTAGTCTTTGCATATCTATAAAGTCCTTATTTGGGGCGCCTGGGTGGCTCAGTGGGTTAAAGCCTCTGCTTTCAGCTCAGGTCATGATCTCAGGGTCATGAGATCAAGCCCCATGTTGGGTGTAGAGATTACTTATAAGTAAAATCTTAAACAAAAGAGAGGGGGTGAGTTAAGTTGGCAGGAGAGTAGGGGATCCTAAGTCCATCTGGTCCCTGGAATTCAGCTAGAGAGTTATCAAATCATTCTGAACACCTGCAAAATCAATCAGAGATCTGAGGAAAGAAATGTTGCAATTCTACAAATAGAAAAGCAACCACTTTTTGGAAGATAGAAGATGTGGAGATGTGAATCAGGGCAATATATAAGAGGATACAGTAGAAGGGAGGGAGTTTATTTAAGGATGCTACTGCGAAACATTATAAGCAGTGGAGTGCAAAATCCCAGAAGAGAACACAGGCAGCAACCTCATTGACCTCAGCTGCAGCAACTTCTTGCTAGACACGTCTTCAAAGGCAAGGGCAACAAAAGCAAAAATGAACTATTGGGACTTCATCAGGACAAAAAACTTTTGCACAGCAAAAGGAACAGTCAACAAAACTAAAAGGCAACTGACAGAATGGGAGAAGATATTTGCAAAAGTCTTATCAGATAAAGGGCTAGTATTGAAGTCTATAAAGAATTTATCAAACTCAACATCCAAAAATCAAAAAAATCTAGTCAAGAAATGGTAAGAAGACGTGAACAGACATTTCTCCAAAAAAAAAAAAACATACAAATGGCCAACAGACACATGAAAAAGTGCTCAACAACACTCCACATCAGGGAAATACAAATCAAAACCACAATGAGATACCATCTCACACTGGTCAGAACAGCTAAAACAACTCGGGAAACAACAGATGTTGGCGAGGAAGTGGAGAAAGGGGCACCCTCTTACACTGTTGGTGGGAATGCAAACTGGTGCAACCACTCTGGAAAACCGTATGGAGGTTCCTCAAAAAGTTAAAAATATAGCTACCTATGCACAGCTAGGTATTTACCCCAAAGATACAAACATAGAGATTCGAAGGGGCACATGCACACCAATGTTTATAGCAGCAATGTTCACTATAGCCAAATTATGGAAAGAGCCCAGATGTCCATCAGCAGATGAATGGGTAAAGAAGATTAGACACACACACACACACACACACACACACACACACACACACACACAGAGGAATAGTACCCAGCCATCAAAAAAGACAAAGTCTTACCATCTGCAACAATGTGGATGGAACTAGAGGGTATTATGGTAAGCAATATAAGTCAGAGAAAGACAAACACCATATGATTTCAGTCATATGTGGAATTTAAGAAACAAAACAGATGAACACTGGGGAAGGGAAGGAAAAATAAAATAAGGTGAAAACAGAGAGGAAGACAAACAGTAAAAGAGTTTTAACTACAGGAAACAAATGAGGGTTGTTGGAGGGGAGACGGATAGAAGGGTGGAGTAACTGGGTGATGGGAATTCAGGAGGGCATGTGATGTAACCAGTACTGGGTGTTATATATGCCACCGATGAATCTCTGAAACTAACCTCTGAAGCTAACAATACATTAC
The DNA here is from genome assembly GCF_964662115.1 of Mustela nivalis. NCBI lineage: Eukaryota > Metazoa > Chordata > Mammalia > Carnivora > Mustelidae > Mustela > Mustela nivalis. Next base: position 115,842,677 of record NC_139025.1, read on the forward strand.
AACTTAATTAAACTGAATTTAAATAAAAATTTTTTTAAAAAGGAAAGAAGTCAGAGAAAGACAAATACCATATGGTTTCATTCATATGCGGAATTAAGAAACAGAACAAATGAACAAAGAAAAGAAGGGACAAATTTAAAAAAAACAAAACAGATTCCTAAATACAGAGAACAAATGGTTGGTGCCAGAGAAGAGGTGAGTGAGGGGATGGGTTGAGTAGAAAAAGGGTATTAAGAGGCATAAACTTCCAGCTACAAAATAAATAACTTACAGAGATGAAAAGCACAGCATAGGGAATATAGTCAATAAGATGGTAATAATATTGTTTGGTGACAGATGGTGACTACACTTACCGTAGTGAGCACTGAGTAATATGGAGAATTATTGAATCATTATAATGTGCACTTGAAATGGATATAACATTTATGCTAATTATACTTTCATAAAAGTTTTTTTTTGAAAGTTTTAGAAACTGCACTTATTTTTAGTGTTCTGAAATCTATAAAGGTATATTCAGGAGCGAGTCTTTTCCATTTATTATGTTTAATACTTGCTGGGATCTGTTAACCAGAAAACTACTGTCTTTTCACCCCTTGGGATAAATTCTGACCCTTCATGGTTCTTTCTCCATTTCTGAATGTTTGACTTTCTGAATCGCTTCTCTTTCTCTTACCTTTTCCTCTCATATTTTCCATACCTTTTGCTTTTCCTCAGTGCTCTAACATATTTTCTTTATCTGCCAATTCTTCTATTACAATTCTGACTTCAGCCATTATATTTAAAATTCTAAGAGCAATTTCTTATTCTGTGATTGTTCCTTTATCATAACAATCTGAATTTCATGGATATATTATCTTTTAAAAATCTCTTTGAATAGGTAGCTTTTAAAGGTTTTCTGTTCTCTGAATTCCTTATTTCTCTTAAGACAGATTTTTTTTTATCCTGATCTTTTTCTTCTATTTGTATGTGTGGTAATCTATATTCGCTTTTCTATATTTAAGAGAGAAAAAACCATGTTGGTATTTCTGTGTAGCTGGTATGAGTTTCCTGTGTGGTGTATGAGTCTAGATCTGTTTCCCCATTCAGTGTCTTTCTGAAGGGAAAAGCTGATCAGAGTTTCCAAGATGAGCCTTGGAGCCAACTTTAAAACTGGAGAGAGGGAACGGAAGAGACACCTCAAAAGGAGAAAACCTTATTCTGAGCTTGTTACCCATGTAGCAACCTTTGTTCTCTGTAGTTAACCCTATCTGGTGAGTTCTGCAGGAGGGTTGATAGCAGGGGGCGTGGTCCAAGTCTGGCCTCTTGGGAAGCTGTTGATAGAAAGACTTCTACTTAACTTCTAACTTTCCTTGTATCCGTCTGTCCTCCCCTGCCAACTCTTGGGCTCTGCTGAGTGTACCAACTCCCTCCTCAGCTCCAGGCCTTTCTTAACTTACTCTGAACAGTGGACTCATTCTCTGTCCCATCTATCAATAGCTTCCCTCTACTTACTGTTATCCAGAAATCTTAGAAAGGCTCCTGCTTGGTGATGGCCCACTCTTGTTCTCTTTGCTGTATTAGGTTATTTTACTTTTACTATCATTTCAATGGTATTTTAGGAGGGAGAGAAGACAAATATGTGTGCTTAATCCACCATCTTTGCTAGAATTTTATTTTGATTTTCCATTTGTCTTCCTAAATGAAATTGTTCTGATAGTTGTTCTTCTTTTCTCTATGGGACCTTTCTTTGGTTTTGGGTTCAGGCCTACAGTAACTTTAAAAAGTGGTTGGCTCACATTCCAGGTGTTTCCACACTTTGGGATAGTTTAAATTCGTCCAAACATTGGTCCAAGGATTTTTACCTCACCGTGACCTGGGACTATGATTTAAGTACAGATTCCATTTATTTTTGTACCAATACAAGAAAAATATGAAATAATATACATAAGTTGATAACATTTGTTAACTCAGAAGGAGAGGGGGAGAAATAGGGAGACGTAATTTTTATTTTATGTGTGTCTTTATTGTTGGATTCTTTTTTTACAACCACTATACACAACTTTTTAAAAAAGATTTTATTTATTTATTTGACAGACAGAGATCACAAGTAGGCAGAGAGGCAGGCAGAGAGAGAGGGAACCAGGGCCCCTGTGAGTTAGGCAGGCAGAGAGAGAGGGAAGCAGGCTCCCTGCTCAGTAAGGGAGTCTGCTTCTCCCTCTCCCCATGTCCCTCCCCCTGCTTGTGTTTTCTCTCTCTCTCCCTCTTATTTAAATAAATAAAATCTTTAAAAAAATAATTTTTAAAAAATATTTTATTTATTTATTTGACAGACAGAGATCACAGGTAGGCAGAGAGGCAGGCAGAGAGAAAGGAAGGGAAACAGGCTCTCTGCTCTCTGTTCTCTAAAAAAGAACTTCATTCTTTTCTAATGCTGATGTGGGGCTTGATCCCAGGACCCTGGGATCACGACCTGAGCCGAAGGCAGAGGCTTTAACCCACTGAGCCACCCAGGTGCCCCCCAAAAATAATTCTATTCATGAGAAATTATATCTACTAATTTTTATTACCCTTACAATAATCATCTTTTCTTTTTTCTTCTTCTTCTTTTTTTTTTTTTTTTTGAGAGAGAGAGAGAACACAAGGAAATATGAGCTTGAGAGGGGCAGGGGAAGAGGGAGAGAGAGAATCCTAAGCAGGCTCCAGGCTCAGTGCAGAGCCCTACATGGGGCTTGATCTCACAATCCAAGATCATAGCCTGAGATGAAACCAAGAGTCCTATGCTTAAGGGACTGAGCCACCCAGGCACCTCCATAGGCTTCCTTTATAATCATCTAGAAGAAAGTTTTCTCATCCATCTTTTCCAGATGTCCCATGAGGGAGAGAGGGTGGAGCTTCCTCAAGCAGAGCTTGGACCAGGGCTGCACATGGTAGGGAGGCTTTGGGGCCTCAGTCAGGCCAGGCCAATCTGATGGTTTTCAGAGGCCCCATAGGGTGCAGCAGGAGGAGGCCTTGGCATCCCCAGCCATGATCCCTTTTCTTTATTGTGACTGACTCAAAACCTTTGGCTCTCTTTTCCAACTGGTCTTCTAGACGGCTCTCAGGGAACTTGGGGACATCTGGTGGCCACTCCCCGGCCTGCCTCTCCTTCTCCACCTGGATACTCAGCTCCTGCAGGTCTGTCTCTGACATATGGGAAAATCTGCAGTTGGAGCCAAAGGCACACTGGCCTGTCAGTAGAAACTTTCTATAGCACTCACTTGTCCTGTGCATCTAGCAAGATGGCCACCGCCTCTTGGAACACGTTGTACCAGACCCTGTTGGCCTGGAAGTGCCACAGCCCCTTCAGGAGCTTCTTGAGGTTGTGGGAGTTGTCCTGGAAGGAGAGGCTGCCGTTGTCACGGGGAGCGATGCTTCCCCAGGGCCACCTGCACCTGGCTCTGCAGGGCCCAAGGGCTCTGAGCTCCTCCTCCTTCTGTGCCCTCCAACCTTTGTCTTTCATTTTAACCCCATTCTTACTCTTCTGTGTGGTTTTTCCATTAAAACATTTCTATTGTGGTAAAATATACATAATGTAAAATTTGCCATTTTAACCATTTTTAAGTTTGCAATTCAGTGGCATTTAAGAACATTCGCAATGTTGTGCAACCATCACCACCATCTATTTCTGGAATTCTTCATCATCCTGAACATAAACTGTGTACTGTTAACCTTAAAAATAAAACTGCCAGTTCGTTTTTACCAGCAAAAATGGGTTTATTCAGGAATAGCAGAGAATTGCAATCTGGGACAAGCAAGCGACAGCAAAAACCATAGGCAAGTCCGGAGAACAGAGGAGAGGAACACTCTTTTATAGAGGAAAGTGGGAAGTTGGGAAAGGTGTCATAAACAAAAAGCCCACTAAAATAAACTAGGGTTGGGAACCATTGTGGCTTCTCATTGGCTAGGCTGTTGCTGAGGGGAGGAGGGTAGTCTTTTTCCCTCCTGCCATGATAGTAAAGTAGTATGGAGACACAAGGTCCATCTCCTCCTTAGATTTGCAATTGATGATGAATGGTAGAGCGTAAGAGCTCCCACTGCCAGCCTCCCGATTCCATTTTAGTAAAGTGTCCAGTTACCAATTTTCACAGTGCCCGTTGAACATTAACTTTTCATTCTTTCCTAACCCCAAGCCCTTGGTAACCTCTAAAATACTTTCTGCCTCTATGAATTTGCCTATTCTGGGACCCGCATGTAAGTGGGACCATATAATATTTGTCCTTTTGTGTCTGGCTTATTTTATTTAGCATAATGTTTTCAAGGTTCATACACATTGCATCCGAACTTCATTCTTTTCTAATGCTGAATAATACTCCACTGTATGTATATACCACATTTTGTTTATCCGTTCCTCTGTTGATGGGCATTTGGGTTATTTCTATCTTTTGGCTCTTGTCAATACTGTTACTATGAGGAATAGTGTACAAGTATTGATTTCAGTCCTTGCTTTCAATTTTTGGGGGTATGTGCCCAGAAGTAGAATTCCTGAACCCTCTGGTAATTTTATGTTTGGTTTTTCGAGAAACTGACAGACCATTTCTACACCAGGTGTACCATTTGCATTCCTATCAGGAATGCACAGTTCCAATTTCTCCACACCCTCACCAACATTAGTTATTTTCTGGATGTCTTCGTTTGTTTTTAACTGTAGCCATCCTAATGGGTGTGAGGTAGTATCTCATTGTGTTTTGATTTGTATTTCCCTAATGGCTAGTGATTTTGAGTATCTTTTCCTGGGCTTATTAGTCATTTATTTATCTTCTTTGCAGAAAGTTCTATTCAAGTCTTTTGCCCATTTTTGAAGTGGGTTTTGGTTTTTGGTTCAGTTATAAGAGTTTTTCCATTGTTTATTGATCTGATTTATTATTCTGTCTCTCCTGAATTCCTAAGAGGCATACAGTGGATCTTCTCTATTTGTGCTGTCCCATGTGGTAGCCATTAGCCACAGGTGACTATTGAAATTTAAACTTTAGTTGATTAAAATTAAATACAATTTAAAATTTGATTCTTCGGGGGCATTTTGACTTGTCAATAGTCACCTGTGGCTAGTGGCTACCATATTGGACAGCAGAGAATGAACATTTTTCTCATCATGAAAAGTTTTATTAGACAACATTGTGCTAGATCTACTTTCCACATCTCTTATTTTTTCTCTAACATTCTGCATCTCTATTTTTATGGTCTTTTATGGTCTTTGAGAGATGTCCTCGACTTCATCATTCATACGTTGAATTGGTCTTCAGTCATACCCAGTTACATTAATGACCCTAATATTTAATTTTAAATCTTATTTGACAGTTAGCTTTATAAATGTCAATATTTCTTTTGTTCTTCTACTGCTACCTTTTCATGGGAATATATTCTTAGAGATGCAGTTTGCTTTTGATTAACCATAAGGACACTAATTCACTTAAAAATTTTGTTTTAGGTTCTCTGTCTCCTCAATTAGCTTTGTTTCCTCCAGGGTCAAATGTCCTATTTGTTCATCTTGGTTCCTCTCTTCTGTGCTATTGACTTTCCTAATATCTAATGATTCTTAATTGTCTATTTATATTTTCTGAACGCAAGACGAGGTTGACATATAGCTCATATTTATTATCTTAACAACTGAGGTCATGTCCACAGCGGGGATCACTCCTTAACTGCAGGATTAATGGAAGGCTCTGGGCTGGGAACAGTCACATAAGCTACCACAGTTGTTAAAACAAAGGGAAGGCTTTACTCATTTGAACCATGGGTGGGCTGCATTCCCTTATTCTTTTCTTCTTTTCCTCCATTTATGTTATGAACGTACAAAATTATCTTGGGCCTAATTTGATTCTCTGGTCTCAAGAACTGACTAGGAGTTCCCCTCGGGCAGGTTCTCCAATTTGATTAGAGAATGGAAATCATGGCTCTATCCTGGGGCCAAACACTGCAGCCAGCTGCTCTCTATAGAGAGGGGGGCTCCGTCGTTTCAGGGCAGACCTTTAATTAGTTACTCCATGGTCCACTTGTGCTCCTTGCCCTTGCTGACTATTTGAAGCTCTTTGAGAAAATTCATCTCTAGCTTATGTTTCAGATTTCTGCTTTCGTTCATTAGGATGTGAGTTTCTCCGCTGTGCTGTCTCCATCAACTGCACGCCATCACCCACGTTCACTAATGGATCTTTGCCTTTGTGGACCTCTGGCATACTAGATCATGTTAGTCCTCAGTTTACAGTAATCAGCACTGCTCCAGCATCATTAACATCATTGTTGTTATTACTATTACTTATTTCTATTACTTATTAATATTACTATTGCTAGTTATTACTATTACTTATTACATCATGCACCAACTCGACTCCTTCATTATAGGATGAATGTATTTTTGCATCACATATGTTTGCATTTTTAACGGATATGAATGGTACTAAAAGATTTGTCTTCTTTTCTTCGGTGTTGTGTTTCAAATATGTATCTCTAATAGTCTATAAATATCCAGCTAATGCTTTAGGATGCAGCTGCTGTTCCTTTCTAGTCCTGCACTACATTTATTTATTTATTCTCTTGTGTCGGAAACCTCGGTTACCTCCAACTCTCCACCCCCACAAACACTTGACAGGGATTTCTATCTGCCCATGCATTTCAGCACTTGCTATTTCTCTGCTTGCTCGTTTGCCCACGACATAGTATTTCATTGCTGCTTGAATGTGTATTTCTCGAGGATCTCTTCCTATTTACACATGAACACCTTGGATCTCCCCTTCTGCAAATAGTGGGTTTTGCAGAAACCCACCTTTGGGGTTTTCTATAGGCCTACTGAAAGGCTATTATTGGCCTTTCAATTGGCCTATTCTATTAGCCAGGGTATATGAGATGCAGCTGCTCTACCAACCAACCAAAAACTCTTACTGCCTTAAAAGAAGACATGTTTATTTCTTGGGACACATGGTGAACCGTGTAGTGGCTCCAGAGCTTCCATCCTGAAATGACACATATTATTTCCACTCACATTTCATTGCCATAGCTAGTTCCCTGGCCATAGTTAATGTTCAGAGGGTATGGTAAAGTACAATCCTACTATGTGTCCAGAAAGAGGAGAATGGACACCACTAATGACAACCATTATCTGTCCTTCTGGTCAAAACCCAGCCAATTTGGTTTTTTTCCATTCATAAAAACTACACTCCCTCCCTACATAAGGTAGTTGTCTAAACATTTGAAGGGAAGGAAAATTTTTTTCTTTCTACCCTTTGAGGGAACCCATAACAAAAGACAGATTCACAAGAGCAAAATAAACAAAAGGTTATTAATATGTATATTTCCTATATACATGGGAGAAACTTAGGGAAGAGTGATGCAAAGAGATGGGTTAGAATGCAGGTTTAAACAGCATCTTCAACAAAGCACAATGCATTTTTAGAGAAATGACAGGACAAAGAAAAAAAAAAAAACATTTTTAGGCTTCCGAGGGTGGCAAATATGGGAAGGTAAATATGTGGGAAACTAATGGTTAGTTTAATAGTTAATGTTAAATATATGGGTAACTTGGGGCGCCTGGGTGGCTCAGTAGGTTGAAGCCTCTGCCTTTAGCTTGGGTCATGATCCCAGCATCCTGAGATGGAGCCCTGCATCGGGCTCTCTGCTCGGCAGGGAGCCTGCTTCCTCCTCTCTCTCTCTTTCTGCCTGCTGCTCTGCCTACTTGTGATCTCTGTCTGTCAAATAAATAAATTAAATCTTTAAAAAATATATATATGGGCAACTAGTGGTTAGTTTAATAGTAAAATTTGCATGCAGATTCTTATAGTGACTCCAAGCTGATAGGGTCTAAAGTTACCTTTGGTGATTAACTTTCACTTTCCCTGGCAGAAAGGGAGGGAGGGACACCTTTGAGAATTTATGTCCTGCTTTTAGGCAAATCGGAGAAGATAGGTCGATTTTCTTGTATTTGCTTTTTCTCAATTGCCTTCAGCTCAAAATAATCCTTATGCTAAAGTGGCATATTTTGGGGTGACATATTCTGGTTCCTTTCACATTCCATCCTGTCCCCCACACTCTCTGTCCCAAGAATGTATAGTTCCTTGCTTCTGCCCTGACTGCCTGCTCTGGAAGTAGCTGTCTGTCCTTTGCTCTCCATAACCCTTGGCTGTACCTTTTGGAAGATTCTTTGCTTTCCGTCATCCTCTTTGGCCATAGACAATAGCACATTTCCTGCGCATTGATGGCTGGGGGCTCTAGAGTCATTTTAAGGCTCACAGGGTCATGAACTTTAGGCTCACAATTTCTTTGGCCATGCGGATACTTTCTAAAACCTCAGTAGCCTACTTTTTATTTCATTCTCCTAAGTTCTCAATGATAAAAATACAAACAACACAGTTGTTTGATAGGACTCATCTGCTATTTTCCAGGTGTATTTCTTGGATTTCCTAGATTTCTTGCTAACCCTCTTCCCCACCCTTTCTTTTTTGCATAATTGCAGGTAAGGTGTCTGGTTTATCCGGCTGTTGTGGAAGAGCTGCACACTTAGTCTCTTAGGGCCATTTTGTCGAATTAAAAGGGATTACTGATACTTCACCTTTAGTTGAACCCTCGCTCTGAGCCATCTTTAACCATGCAAAGGTTTTCATCATTGGATGAAACAGACATAAACTTGATGTGATCCTTGTCAAAAGTCTGAGATTTGGGGCGCGTGGGTTAAAGCCTCAGGTCATGATCTCAGGGTCCTGGGATCTTGCCCTGCATCGCATCAGGCTCTCTGCTCGGCAGGGAACCTGCTTCTTCCCCTCTCCCTGCCTGCCTCTCTGCCTACTTGTGATCTGTCTCTGCCAAAGAAATAAATAAAATCTTAAAAAAAAAAAAAGTCTGAGATTTTAAGGAGCATTGTCCTTCCAAGCCCTCCTCATTTTTCCTTTTACTTGTGAGGGTTGAGAAACAGCTGTTACTTCCAACTGTGCAAGACCTCTGTTTTCTGGTCCCTCTCAATCCCTTTCCATTCCTGCTTGGAAATATGCCAGTTACTTAATGCTACCTTCAAATAAGAAATTTATTTCAAATAAGAAATTCATGCTCACTATTATCTTCCTTTCCTCTAGGGTTAAAAGTTTATTAGGTATAAGACATGCCTTCCGGGTTATTGCAGATGACAGTTTTATTCAATATTTTCCACTACATAACAGAAAATGCTATCCCTCCAACATCTGCTCAGAGTTTCCTTGCTCCCTGGTGACCAGCTCCTAAGCCATTGCCATATATTTTGGATTATACTGTTATGTTGGGACCCCTTTCTTGGATCAGTTAGGATAGATTAAATTAGGCTAGGTGACAGCCATCCAGGTGCCCCTATACAAGGATTTTTGTGGACATATGTTTTTATTCATCTAGGAATGGAATTGTTTGGTCATAAAATAGATGTATGTTTAACTTTTTAAGAAACCACC